>NC_057807.1:69509409-69551789 GCF_018294505.1 Triticum aestivum
CCGACTCTCTCCCCCGTGCGCCGCCGCCGGGCTCTCTCCCAGCACGCCGCCGCCTGGCTCTGTGCCCCACGCGCCACCGCCTAGCTCTTTCCCCCGCGCGCCGCCGGCTACCTCAACAGACCCCGCCCCACCTTCTTCCTCCATGCTCGTCCGTGACGAATGCGGCCGCTGTCGGTGTTCTGGGAATGGGGGTCCCCAGACTTGCCTGCCTGCGGCCTGCGGCGTGGCTCAAAGGGGGCCCAGTGCGGCCCATCTTCATCAACACAAGCTCAAGACCCTCGCGAGGGGCCAAGCCTCGCGGGGCGGACGACAAGGTGCTTCCTCAGGCACGGCCTCATCAGGCGGGCTCACAAGAAGGCGGAGAGTTCAAGGCGGGATACCTCGTGAGGTGCCCATGATGCAAGCCATGACGACCAACGGTGCCAGTCGGGCGCCAGCCCGCGCAGTGTCCTCCTTTCCTCTTTGGTGCAAAGGGAGCAAGCGCAGGCAAGAGCATCAAGCAAAGGCACCCATTTCGGTGCAACGAGACTAAGACCAGGCCAACGACAGGGAGGAAGTCATTGTGGAGCCCAAGCAGGCGTCACCACTAGAGCCTTTGACAGGCGAGGACCAGCTTTAGTCAGGATAGGTGTACCCGCTGTTCCCCTTCAAAATGGCCAATTGTTGGCGCCCTTCCCGCTTACTATTTGGGGAGAGGCCCAGGGCCTTTGCCTATAAATAGGACTAGCCACCCCCAGGGTAGAGGCATCTGGATCCTCACCAAGAAACCAGTAGATAGAGCGACTGAACTCCTCCTAGCAGTTCATCGCATCAGTCAAGAACAGACCCTCGTGAGGCTATTCTTCCTTGTATTGTTCATCATCAGCCCAAGAGGCAATCCACCACACCACACACTGGAGTAGGGTATTACACCACAATGGTGGCCTGAACCAGTATAAAACCCGTGTCTCTTGTGTTGATTCTTTCGTAGTTTAGATCCTAGCGATTCGGTGAGGAGCAGGTAGATAGAGGGCGAAACCTCCACGCGCACCCCAGTGTTCGAACCTCAAGGGTCTGCCGGAACCCGAAATCCCTCGTAGCCCCCGGGCCCATGGCGCGCCCGGACTTGGCCGAGCAGAGAGGCAAAAGGGCAAGTGCGAAGCGTCGCGGGCCCTAACAGCCTGCGGCCTTGGGCGCCGCGTGGCGGTTGATTGGACGTGGGCACCTCTGCTTCCCCACGACGCCTCGGCAACTGCACGGATTCGATAAGTCCCTGCATGCAAAGCGGGTCATGATTACCTGTGATCGTGGAGGTCGACGGTTGGCCTTCACCGGCTATAAGTACAAAACGGTGCGCGCCCTTCCAGTCTATCCCCTCTTGCTTCTCCTTCTTCTCCATGGCTCCGCCAAGGAAGTTCTCGGCCTCAGAGAAAGGAAAAGCTCGCCAGGTCGAGTCTACCTCTCCCCCGCCCAAGCGCGGTCGAGGTCGCCCCCGCAAACATCCTGTGGCCTCCACGGCGGCCCCCCGCGGTCGCGGAGGTGGCTCTCTGCGCGGTGATGAGCGTCTGGCCATTGTCGGGGGGCATGCTCCGGCCATGCGACCCCCCGAGGCCGCGCTTCCATACTGCGGAGGTGCTACCAGAGTTCATTGTGTGGGCGGCGGAGCCAACCAGCGCCCAGCTTCAGCTCCCTCGCTTCCTCCTAGGTGAGCTCCCAGCTGGCGCCCTGGGCGGCCTCTGGCTCCAGGCAGATGGCTGTTGCAACCGGGCCTTGTGGGCTTCGCTGGAGGTCTCCGCAGCCGGGAGCCTGGCCTTGACCCGCGGCTGGCAGACGTTTGCCCGCGCGCGTGGCCTGAGCCGCCGGTGCACTCTACACTTCAAGTTCGACGGCGACGCCACCCTCTATGTGAGGGTGTTTGGGGAAGATGGTCGACGTGCAGGGTGCTGCCCTGAAGACGACGACCGCGGCCGGGGACCCAGCCCCGGCGAGGACGGAGAGGACAACGCGCGTGTGGTTGGCGGCGCCCGGGACTCCTCAAGCTTCACCAGCTCTTCTTCGGGTAGCGACTCTTCTAGCAGCGGCCGCGGTCAACCTCCACGCCGTCGTGCCTGCTTGGAAGGCGGCAGCGGGTCTGCCCGCCGTCGTGCCCCGGTGAAGCGCGAGAGGGAGTCTGCCTGAGCTCCGGAGGCGGCTCGAGTCTTCCCTGAGGGCCGGCGTAGGGCAAGCTTCGCCTGATTTGTTCTTTCCTTTCTTTTCTCCTGCGCAAAAAGGACAACAGTGTGGGGCCCCGTGGGGGCATGTTTGGGTTATCGTCGTCAATCATCGTACTGTTTCTGTTATTTCGGTATTGTTCCTTTCTGTCGCATGCCCGTGCGTAGGTAATCTCCAGCCTCAACCGTGGGGGCGACTGACCTAGGCCCTGTATTCATGTCATGGTGCCCGTGAGGCATGGACTGGAGGGGCGCTCCTGTAGTGGACCCCTCGAGCGATAGGGACAGGAGCACTCGCGAGGGCGCCCGGGGCTCCCACCTCGCGAGCCCTTGCGCAAGAGAAATCGAGGCAGGAGAGCAAAAAAGTCGAAGAACCACAAGTCAAAAGGCGGCAATAGTTTCGATAAAACTCCAAATGAGAATGAACTAGCCAACTGCAGAAAGCAAATGAAAAAAGCCGCGTCCGGCACCTAGTCTAGTCTTCGACGTCTTCTCACCAGCGCGGAGCTAAGTGCTGCCACTAGGCGTGGGAGGGAGCCCCAGGGCCTGAGGCCGGCACCCCTGAGACTCCGGGGCATGTACAGCCCCAACTCATTATTATGTGAGAGTGTCACGGGCGGCCAGCTTCACAGGCGTTGGACTTCTTCATAGGCTTCAGGCCTTTCTTCGGGGAGGCAAGCTTCACGGGAATTGGCCCTCTTCACAGGCTCCGGGCCTTTCCCAAAACGCGACAGCTTCACATGCGTTCGCCTTCTTCACAGGCTCTGGGCCTTTTTCAAAAAGATGAGCTTCACAGGCTCTGGGCCTTTTCCAAAAAGATGAGCTTCACAGGCATTTGCCTTCTTCACAGGCTCTGGGCCTTTTCCAAAAAGATGAGCTTCACAGGCATTCACCTTCTTCACAGGCTCTGGGCCTTTTCCAAAAAGATGAGCTTTACAGGCATTCGCCTTCTTCACAGGCTCTGGGCCTTTTTAGGGGTAAAACCTCTGGAGGTGCTGCGGTATTATATTACATATCTTAAAATTCTTACCTCAAAGCTTGTTAGAAGGCTGCTGCAGGCTTCGGTCAGCCCGCTCTTGGCAAGCTGAACCTTCCGAATCACCGCACTCATGACAGTGTGGTGTTCTTCTTTGATGGAAGCGCCGTTGAGCGCCTCCAGCAAGTTATCCGGCGCCTCCGGTTGGACGGAGGCTGCCGGTGTCACAGTCTTGCCCTTCTTACAAAGGGGCCGCCCGCCGGACTCCGGAACCACTGCAGGTTCCGGTGCGGAGTCCGGTGCAAAGTCCGGGAGGTTGCCCTGCGGCACCTCCGGAGCCTCCTCCCCCTGGTGGGTCCCCTCCTGGGATCCCACCTCGGCGTCGTCAGCGTCACGGGGGGTGGAGGCAGTCGGAAGGGAATCCATATCCGACGTGCCCAAGGACCCGCTCGACGAAGCGGGAAGATCGTCCTTGGGCAGACTACAGGGTTGTATGCGGCATTAGAAAGACACTATGTGACAAAAAGAAAAATCGTAAATCATCTAGGAGTCCGGATACTTACGATCTCGCTAGGGGCTTGGCCCTTGAGGGCCACTCCTCGTCGCCGTCGCCGACGTTGGCGGAACAATCCGGGGGAAGGGTCCTTCCCTTCTTGGAACCTTCGGCCTCCCTCGTTGGGGAGGCCTTCCTCTTCTTCTCTACCCCCGCTGGGGGAGAGGCCTCTTCCTTCTCCTCCTCGTCCTCGTGGGAGGAGTCCGCCTCGGAGTCATCGGACGATGAGTCCGATACCACCTGACGCTGGGAACTCCTTCGGGTTCCCGTGGCCTTCTTCTTGGCCTTCTTCTCTGGCACCACGTAAAGTGCCGGGACCAACAGCCCTGTCAAACGGGCATCTGCTGGGTCCTCTGGAAGGGGAGCCGGACAGTTAACCTGTCCGGACATCTTCTGCTAGGCCTGTTAAAGGTATTGGGAGTTTAGATCCCGCATAGAGTCAAATTATGAAAAGCAAGTGTCCCATAAAGGATAACATAGCTTACCTCGCCAGCCGGATGCTGCGTGCTGAATCCGTGATCTTCGGTAGCGGATGCGGGAGCTTCGGCGCCCTTGAACAGCACCCTCCAGGCAGCTTCGTATGTAGTGTCGAAGAGCCCGCTCAAAGTCCGGTGCTGTGCCGGATCAAACTCCCACAAATTGAAGTCCCGTTGCTGGCAGGGGAAAATCCGGCGGACGAGCATGACCTGGATCACATTGACAAGCTTGAGCTTCTTGTTCACCAGGGTCTGGAGACAGGACTGGAGTCCAGTCAGCTCTTCCGAACTACCCCATAGCAAGCCCTTCTCTTTCCAGGAGGTGAGCTGCATGGGGATGCCAGATCTGAATTCGGGGGCCACTGCTCATTTAGGGTCACGTGGCTCGGTGATGTAGAACCACCCCGATTGCCATCCTTTGATGGATTCCACGAAGGCACCCTCGAGCCAAGTGACGTTGGGCATTTTTCCCACCATGGCGCCTTCGCACTCCGCTTGGCTGCCCTTCACAACCTTCGGCTTGACATTGAAGGTCTTTAGCCACAAGCCGAAGTTGGGCTGGATGCAGAGCAAGGCCTCACACGTGACGATAAACGCCGAGATATTGAGGATGAAATTTGGGGCCAAATCATGGAAATCTAGGCCATAGTAGAACATGAGCCCCCGGACAAAGGGGTGGAGTGGGAAGCCCAGTCCGCGGAGGAAATGGGGAAGGAATACGACCCTCTCATGGGGCCTGGGGGTAGGGATGAGCTGCCCCTCGTCGGGCAGCTGATGTGCGATGTCGCTGGACAGATATCCGGTGCTGCGCAGCTTCTCGATGTGCCCCTCCGTAACGGAGGAGGCCATCCACTTGCCTCCCGCTCCGGACATGGCTGGAGAAGGTCGAGGTGAGATGTGTGGACTTGGGCGCTGGAGCTCGAGTACGCGGAGATGGATAAGCAAAGGAGGAGGAAGGCGTAGGTAAAGAAGGTGGATTCTTATCCCCTTATATATGGGCGGATGAAACTATGCGTCCCTACTGGCCTGGTAAAACTCGCTTATCTCCCAAGCGCCGCAATCAATGGCGCGGTTTGGGTACCCACGTCCGTATTGATGGGAATCCCGGAATAAGGGGAACACGATCTCTGCTTCGACAAGACGTGCCAAGGAAACCGCTTCGCTAAACACGATGAGGTGGTATAATAAAAACGATTCGAGTAAAAGCTTGGTTGTGGTGTGACGTCATGCCATCAAACACGTCAGCAGATTGAAACTTGTGTAAATATTATTCTCTCTACGATGGTATGTGGAATTTATTTTACAGAGCCGGACACTATCCTGGTGTTCACAATCTTCTATGAATTATTCGGAGGAGGAACCCACCTTGCAATGCCGAAGACAATATGCGCGCCGGACTCGTCGTCATTGAAGCCTGGTTCAGGGGCTACTGAGGGAGTCCTGGACTAGGGGGTGTCCGGATAGCCGAGCTATCATTATCGGCCGGACTCCAAGACTATGAAGATACAAGATTGAAGACTTCGTCCCGTGTCCGGATGGGACTTTCCTTAGCGTGGAAGGCAAGCTTGGCGATACGGATATGTAGATCTCCTACCATTGTAACCGACTCTATGTAACCCTAGCCCTCTCCGGTGTCTATATAAACCGGACGGTTTTAGTCCATAGGACACAACAACAATCATACCATAGGCTAGCTTCTAGGGTTTAGCCTCCTTGATCTCATGGTAGATCCACTCTTGTACTACCCATATCATCAATATCAATCAAGCAGGAGTAGGGTTTTACCTCCATCGAGAGGGCCCGAACCTGGGTAAAAACATCGTGTCCCTTGTCTCCTGTTACCATCAGCCTAGACGCACAGTTCGGGACCCCCTACCCGAGATCCGCCGGTTTTGACACCGACAGTACCGGTTCGTGCCACGAACCGGTACAAAAGGTGATCGCGGGGCCCCGGCCTGACGCCAGACTGCCACCACCCCTTTAGTACCGGTTCGTGGCACGAACCGGTACTAAAGGTTCAAAACGAACCGGCATTAAAGCATAGCCATTCGAACCGGCACTAATGGTACCATTAGTACCGGGCCAAAATCGAACCGGCACTAATGTATCTCACATTAGGTCCTTTTTCTACTAGTGCAACATCCGGAAATAATTTCCCAAATTCTGCATTTTTGGACAGATGAACTAGAGGGGGACGGTTCCAGGTTCGCTATGCTAGCTGCTTGTGACAGACAGACGAAGGGCATATTCGGATTCGTCATATTTTTTTGATCCATTTTCATATATAAATTATTTTCATCGGAGTTACGGCTAATTTTTTACGAATTTCTAAATTTTTACCAATATCCTGAAAATTTCTGGAACTTTGCCAAGTATGAGAATTCCTCAGCTTTAAACATCACTTAGTTGTTTTCCAAAGGCTACAACTATTGTTCTATACATCATATGGGTGAGTGCCTTATAACAATATTGATCACTCTCCTATGATCTACAAGTTAGTATCAATTCTATCTCCGCTAGAGTCCATTAGCTTGCTGAAAACTTTGTTTGAAAAGTGCCACTTGATATTAATTGTATGAACATAAAAAATTCTATGAACAAAAAAAATCATCATATCAATATTTTATATATACATCCATCCATCCATCCATCCATCCATCCATCCATCCATACATACATACATACATACATATACATCTACATACATATGAACAAAAAATGGACATACATATACATCTACATACATATGAACAAAAAAATGGACATACATATACATACATCTACATACATACATACGAACAAAAAAGTTAACATACATATACATCTACATACATATATATGAACAAAAAAATGAACATACATTTACATCTACATACATACATATGAACAAAAAAATCTATGAAGAAAAAAAAGGGATAGTGGGCCGGGGCGGCGGCTCATAGCGGAGGTGGCGAGGGCTCGGGGGCGGCAACGGCGACGGCGACGGCGGTGCAGGGGAGGTACGAGGGCTCGGGGAGGAGCGATAGCGCGAGGGCTCGGGTGCGGTGACAGCAGGGCAGGGGTGCGGCGACGACGGCGGGGCAGCCTGGTGGCGTCGTCGAAGGAGAGAACGAGGAGACTGCAGATGGCTTTTGCAAATTTTGCAAAGTCCTGCTTATATACACCAACCTTTAGTCCCAACTGGTGGCTACAACTGGGACTCAAGGCTCCCATTTCATCCCAGTTCGAGCCACCAACCAGGACTAAAGGTCTCTACTTCTTTAGTCCCGATTGGTGGTTCCAACCGGGATGAAAGGGGGCCTTTAGTCCCGATTGGAGCCACCAACCGGGACTAAAGGGCTGGTCCTGCCGCAGCCAAATGTTTAGTCCCACCTCGCAAGTTGAGAGGCGCATGCACTGATTTATAAGCCCCGCTAAGACTGAGCTATCGAGCTCCTCTCTATTGCAGGTAGTACATGCCTAAACTTTGTCAATGCCCTTTTGGGCCTGCTGGGCCCACGGGCCTGCATCCTGGCCCATGCACATATGGGTTTCTAGTCGTATGCAGGCCGTGGTGGCCTAGTAGGCGATTTTTTAATGTTATTTTAGTTTGCTATTAAAGTTTTTAACAAAAAATACTTTATGAAAATTCTTTTTGCTATAACAAAAAAATACTTTGATAATTTTAGTTGCATAAATTTTATATAATTTTAACAAAAAATACTTTATGAAAAGTCCCTCAGCGTCATTCGAAACAGATTGTCCGCCAGGACCTTTTCCAAAGATTACTTTTGTAAATCATTGACCATATCAATTATGTCATCACCAGTACGGAGGACGGGCTTCTTCCGGTGATCTGCCTCACCTTTGAAATGCTTGCCTTTCTTTTGACATTGATGGTTGGTCGGAAGAAATCGACGATGTCCCAGGTACACATTCTTCCTACATTTGACCAAATATATACTTTCTGTATCATATAAACAGTGTGTGCATGTGTGGTATCCCTTGTTTGTCTGTCCCGGAACGTTACTAAGAGCAGGCCAATCATTGGTGGTTACAAACAAAAACACATGTAGGTCAAATTCCTGCTGTTTGTGCTCATCCCACACATGTACACCTTTTCCATTCCACAGCTTTAAACTTCTTCAACTAATGGCCTTAGGTACACATCAATGTCGTTGCTGGGTTGCTTAGGGCCTTTGATGAGCACTGGCATCATAATGAACTTCTTCTTCATGAACAACCAAGGAGGAAGGTTATAGATACATAGAGTCACGGGCCAGGTGCTATGGTTGCTGCTCTGCTTCCCAAAACGATTAATGCCATCTGCAATTAAACCAAACCATATGTTCCTTGCGTCACCCGCAAAGTCCCCCCACTTTCAGCCTGCTGTTTGTGCTCATCACACACACGTACACACTACAAGAAATATGTCAACTTGTGACCTTGACTATTGGTCACTGAAAGGTCATTGTTTTTCATTTGTGACCTTATTGTGACCAAAAACAGAAGGTCAAAAGCTGGTGGTCGTAAACTGAAATTAGTGACCTTCTCTGTGAGAACGTCGTAGACGTTTACGACCAAAACAGAAGGTCGTTGAACCCATGACCTTTTGTTTTGGTCACTGGCTATCTGCCCAGGCCAGGTCGGATCCGACGTGGCAATCCGATGTGGCAAAATTGTGACCAATTGAAAAGGTCACTGACAAGATTCAGCCCGGTCCAATTAGGTGTTTTACATGGGTCGAGCCCAATAATTTGACCTTTTTATTATTTTTTTCTATCAATTTTTGATCGGCTTCATGGGCCAAGCCCAACAATTCGGCCTTTTTCCATTTCATAGTCCATTTATTTAAGCCTTTTTATACCATTTTTTCATAACTGTGCAATATTCCAGTCCACTATTCTTTGGGCCATAGCCTTTTTAGAGCCCAAATATTATTCGATCCAATAGAACGTTCAGCCTTTTCATTCACAGATTTCTTTTACACATTTCAACAGCAAACAATCAATAATTCTCTCAATTAAATGATCAAATCCAGAAATCACTCAATGAAACTCACAACACATACACGTTTGCATGATCTATCAAGTTTGCATACAATCAAAAAGAAATACACATGCACCAAAACATGGTGGAAACATCAACTAAAACTATTGTGCACATCTCCAGGCTTCTTCTGATCATGGTCACAACAGCAGCCACCTCAATAACATTAGATCCTGATCTGCATAAATTATAAGTGAGATACAGTGGAAGTTAAATGATTGCCAATAAAAAAATATCCATTCAAGAGAATAAACATTACACATAAATGCCCAAATACCTCAGTTCAGTAAACACTAAGCATGGCATGGCAAAACTTCCAAAACTTGACTATGACACATCAACCTGATGATGATCTACTAAGACATTCAACACACCAACAATACTAGCTACTAGTGCAGGTCATGCAATGAACATCTACTGGCTACTAGCACAATTGCACAAGCAATAGAAGAAGCAGCAGCTACTAGCACTGCTAGCAGTAACTACTAAGTACTAACTAGTAGTACTAACTAGTAGTAGCCAATAGCTAGCAGCAGCGAAACTAACACTGCAGTAGCAAAACAGCAATAGTACAGGCTACAACTAGAGCATCAACATCAGCTTACATCTACATCTAGACTCTAGGGAGCATCAACAACAACAATACATCAAATGACACCTTGTTGTGATGTAACATCATGGTACAACTGACTTGCTTCCAGAACAAAGTGTGGTTTATATAGAAGAGTAGAGATCTGTGTCCCTTGGAAGCACATCAAATGTTAAAAATCTGGACTGGTTAAATAATAATTGTATTCTTCTCACCAGAATTCGTACTTACATGGAGAGACACTAACATGCAGGAATATGTATGGATTGTCAAAACTTGCATTATCCTACTATCACTAGTACAACAAGCTGCAGGTTGACATATCCATGAACCATGTACCTCATGATAGATACAATATAGCATCCAATGCTCGACTATGACAAAAATTAAACAATTACACCTCACAAAGGCAAGGAAAAGAATCATGGAGCGAGTAGGAGGGGTAGAAGGGGACCTGAGGAGCTCATCGGAAGTGGTTGTAGCCTAGGGTGAGCTTCACCATCACAACGACGGCATATGGAGGCAGCCGAGCCTACCAATGCGTAGCCATCATAGGAGCAGTAGCAATGTAGCACCACCACATCCAGACCGGAACTGCTGGAGCGAATCACCATCACATGGGTCACCTCCACCGAAAGATCTAGCATGAAAGGAGAGTATTATACTTGGAAGGAAAAAACAACATCCTGTCACCAAACAAACACTACTTGACAGGAAACTGTGCATTTCGTCCCTGTATCCATTAGTAGCAGGATAGCAGCAATGATTCACATGGCACAAATAATTCATTATGAGGAAACATGTTACTAGGTATGAAACAAACTATTTACAAAGGTAAAATGGACACATGTACAATACATAGCTTGCTGTAAGCAGGAAACACTAGTGCTCATATACCAAAATCAACGGTGCTAAGATATCATCATTTAGGGGCATTTACATCACCAATGTGGCAAACTACAAAGCTGGTCTATTTGTCACCAGTTACAAGCATATTCTCGTTCATGCTTTTGTCATTATATGTGAAACGGGCATAAAAAATCAAAAAAAATCAAAAAATTGGAAAACCTTCGCATTTTGTCATTATATGTGACTAAGTTGCCAGGAAAAATAATAAACTTGTAATAAGACAATTTTAAAAAAAAAGTGTTCTCATAAATGAGCTATCATGTGTGAAGATTCATGGCTTTCACCCCAAATGCTCAATCTTACGGCCACATTCATGGCATAGTTTGTTCAAATGATCTTATATTGTGCACAAGGGTGCATATTGGACTGACAAATAATGTTGCCTAAGGAAGTTATCATTTTTTTTGGACCGAAAATTCATTTTCCATTTTTTGAGTGCCCCAAATGAGCTTTTTTTGTGAAGGACCTACCAAATATTTGTTGCAAAATTGTATCAAATCATTTTTCTAAAATACTAGACCATATTTAATGTACAAATAACCAAATGGTTGGGTGTCAAAACTTTTGATCCTCCTCTCATGAAAAAGACAAATTTCCGCCGATTCAGGTGGAAGCGGGTCAAATTTGAACTGCATCTGCCTCATAGCTTGCTCTTTATTTTTTCCAAAAACCATTTCTAAGTACATAACTACCTATTTAATCAGAGAAACACCAAAAAATTACAAGATTCAACCACTAGCTAGGAACGGTCATTCCCGCCGTTTTGACCGCATTTTGAAACAGGCATAAAAATTAAAAAAAAATTGGAAAACCTTCGCATTCTGTCATTATATGTGACTAAGTTACCAGGAAAAATAATAAACTTGTAATACGACAATTTTTTTAAAAAAGTGTTCTCAGAAATGAGCTATCATGTGTGAAGATTCATGGCTTTCAAGCAAATGATCAACCTTATGGCCACATTCATGTCATAGTTTGTTCAAATGACATCATGTCATGCACAAGGGTGCATCTTGGAAGGACAAACAATTGCCTAAGGAAGTTTTCATTTTCTGTGGATGAAAAATTCATTTTCCATTTTTCCGAGTGCCCAAAATGAGTTTTTTTGTGAAGGACCTACCATATATTTGTTGCAAAATTGGACATAATCAATTTTATAATACAATAGTCCATATATAATGCACAATTGACAAAATGGTTGGGTGTCAAAAGTTTTGATCCGCCTCTAGTGAAAAAGACAAATTCCTGCCGATTCAGTAGGAAGCGGGTCAAATTTAAACTGCAGTTGCCTCATAGTTTGCTCTTTATTTTTTCCAAAAATCATTTCTAGGTACATAAGTACCTATTTAATCAGAAATACATGGTTTGGTGGAGATACATCGAGGTTTGTACAGTGGCCGAGGGCCCCAACTATAGAGCACATAAGCTCGCATGCCTATCGCGTGTCACCGCGTGACTGTGGTGTTGCCATGCGTTCTGGGTAGACTAGGAATGTCTAGTGGGTTGGTCACTCCCAAGGTAGGTGCTAGGAAGAAAACAATAACATAAGATTCTCATGAGGAGACCGAACTATGCTCAAACATGAATTAGCAGCCAAGTGTTTGATTAGCGGTACGGGAAATGCACATGGCCAATGGGCGTGAATTTTGGCTGAGGATGATCATATACTAAGAAGAATGTCTTCACAAATTTTTAGGGAAATCAAGAATATATAAATAACACTTCCTTCACAAAGTGCTGCTTTGAACAGAATAGGAAAATGAATATTGTTGAATTATTTTTGAACTAGGCAAGGAAGATTTTAGACATATTTGATGAAGATATGATCCAAACAATTTATGAGATTTTTTTGGAAATTTTTGGAACAATAGAAATATAGGTTGCTTCAGAACCTAGGGCAAAAATTGACACATGGACATGACATATAGGCAAAACTGATGAGATGGCGCCTAGTCATCACAACCCACCACAATTTACAAGGCTATGACCATCTATATTGGTCGTTAACAACTAGAAATAAGGCAGCGGACCAACGTTGTTTGCTTTATGACCATTTCGTGTAAGGAAATTGCGACCTTTCTGACCAAAATGGTCGCAATGGTTTAGGATTTGGAGCCCCCCGAATAGCTTTTGACCAATTGGTCTCAAATGGTCGTAGATCTATGACCAATTCTTCTAGGGTCACTGACAGAAGGTCACGAGTTGACATATTTCTTGTAGTGACACCTTTTCCATTACACAACTGTAAAACTTCTTCAACTAATGGCCTTAGGTACACATCAATGTCGTTGCTGGGTTGCTTAGGGCCTTGGATGAGCACTGGCATCATAAACTTCTGATTCATGCACTACAAAAAAATACACTTCCGTGATGATACATGTTTGTCATAGTAGGTCTCATTTTCTGTCATGCATGTACATCCATGACGATTTTATGACATAATCAAGATAGTCATACCTGTGTTAGCATAGAAGTGTTCCATGACATTACCAGAATTATCATCACGGAAGTGTCCACTTCCATGACGATAAATCGTGCGTCACAGAAGTGCTTTCGTCAAGGGTGACCGACACGTGGCATCCACCTTAACGGAATGCCGTTAAGCTATCGGGTCCGGTTTTGGATCCGATAACCCGTTAACAGCCCCGACCAATGGGGATTTTCCACGTGTAAAATCATCATTGGCTGGAGGAAAAACGTGTCGGCTCACCGTTGGGACAGATGTCATCCACTCATTGGACCCAAAGCGCCTATGATACGCCAACACATGGCACGGCCCAACAGAGGCCCATTCCTGTGAAAAGGCCGGGCCGTTTGACTTGGTCAAAAGGTGGCGGGCCGGCCCACAACAAGCCTGTTAATGACCTGTTCGCATATAGCCCATTTACAGCCCGCTAACCCAGGGCCCGTTTACGACCTATCCAAATTAGGCCCAGTAGCGTCATCTGGGCCGTCCAATATAATTCCAGCCCGTTTTAACTTCCAGCCCATGTATGGCCCATGACGTCTTTCGGCCCATATGAGGCCCTTATTACTCTCGTGCCATTAACGGCCCGTGGTAAAACTGGCCCGTAATGAACAGTGTATCACTTTATACCCATTAATGGCACGTGGTGAAACTGGCCCGTAATGAACAGTGTATCACTTTATACCCATTAACGGCCCATTATTCCGTTGGGCCGTTTCCAGCCCATGTTATATTTCGGCCTTCTCAGGGCCCATTTATTCTTGGGCTCATTTCCAGCATTCTTTTACTTACGGCCCGTTACTGTCATTTTCTGCTTGTGGGCCAAATTCAGTCTATGGTTACAGTCGGCCCGTTTGTGGTCCATTAATACGTTGGGCCGTTTTCATAGCGTCATCAAATACGGCCGATTAACGACGGCCCGTTATGGTCGGCCCATGAACGGACGATTTCAACTCTAGACCATTTACGGCCATAATGTGGACTGTTATTGGCCCATGTTTGGCCAACCGATCATACGGCCCGTAGAAGGCCCATTGATGATACGGCCCGTAGAAGGCCCATTGTGTCTACGGCTTGTATAAGGCCCATTGTTTCTACGCCCTGTAGAAGGCCCATTGTTTCTACAGCCTTAGAAGGCCCATTGTTTCTAAGGCCCGTAGGAGGCCCATGTTAACTACAGCCGGTGGGCATCAAAGTTCGCCACCAGTGCAAATATAGGGAACACCCTACACTATACAAAAATGGCTTGCTATTTTGTTTAGCTGATGGCTGCACGTTAAGAACAAATTTTGTATCGCACCAAAACAAATTACAACTATAAAACAAAAGGAAGGTTGGCATAAATGTTAACAGTCTAGCAGATAAATGCACCACCAGAAGTTCAGAAGCTCAGTTCATTTGACCTGATTGTTACGTTTTCATGTTGTATTGTCCGATGGAGCATCATAACCTTCGCGTTCAGTTCTCCTAGGCTCCTGAACAACATAGAAAATGTATGATAGTCTGGTTTCAAAACCATGCAATCTTGACAACCTCGAACAATGTCTCTCCTTGTTTCATAAAGGGTCTCTGTTAGGGAATGGACTTGTGTCTGGAGCGCAGCTACAACATTGTTTTGAGCTTGCATATATTGATCATGAGGCAGTTTGGACGAGATTGCCTTAACAACCAACCCAGTATTATGCAGGAACATGCTTTTGGCACTGTTAGTGGACAGGTACTGGCACACTACAGCAAGAGCTGACATTGCAGTTATAGTTGCCTCGCTACCTTCAGAAGGTGGAGGTTCCACCATTTTTTCCATAGCTCGCTGAAAAGTTGAGGTTTTACAGTAGTAGTACCAGAACAGAAGATATTAAGGAGGCAGCAAAACCAAACAAAATAGCTTTGGTCTATGTACATAACTTATTCTGGAGAACCCATGTAAAATATTAGTTGTATTTTATTGCAAAGTACATAATAAAACCAGGTTCCAAACATATGACCATGTACCATCGCTAATGTATTGTCTATTTCTTCACACTGTATTGAGGACTAATGATAAAGAGACGAAGTTTATAATACAGTAAGCATAGTATGACATCATTCATATCACAAAACAACTGAGAACAGACAAACAGGCAATTGTAACGTTGCGTGGGCAAGTCCAGCACGGAACTAGATTACAGGTCAAGATCAAAGGAACATCACTCCTCTCTTTTAAACCTTGTAAGGTGCAATGATACGCTACGACAATTGTGTATAAAATTGAAAAGAGTAATAGACATTGACTGCAAACCATGCAGTTCAAGGCACAAGTCAAAGTAAGTAGTAGTTAAAAGGCATGAGGATTAAGGACTTACAATAGTGGCTTTTACTGGTGTAGTCATGCCCCTTCTTCTTGCTGGTGTGACAGTCCTTGAAGATTTCCACAACATTTGGTTCAAGTACTTTTTGGTCCTTGCGGGCTTTCCTCTGCATTTGGAACAAGTCATTATAGATCTGATAATATGGTACAGCAAAAAGAGTGAAACAGCAGCTAATTACAAGAGCCTCGCAGTGTGCAATATAGCTACGAGATCCTGTCGTCTGTTGGAATTTCACTTTCGTACAGTTGGCCTTGTTCTTTGAACAGTTCACCTACAAGTAGATAGATTTGTGTGGCACATGCGTAAATAGGACTTCAACATGTGATCTGATCACATATATATAATGTACATGATACTTCGGATCAGACCAGTGTTTAACGAGGCCCCTCCAGTCTTCATCCGATATATTTTCCACTGGAGATGTTTGGGAAAGTTCACTATTAGCCTTGCCTTCAAAGTGAATTTTCCTCAAGTTATACCGATACTGTCGCAGAGCAGACTTGAAAACATGGGTGCAAGCTTGTCTGGTTGCATCATCTTGGCTATCCAACTTGAACCTCATCTGTTGAAATTATGGGAGTCTCATTATCAGCAACCTAGAAACTATGGGATAGAGCAAGACGATATTACTAGTTTCCATACATAACCATACTTACAGATAAATGGTCGAGGAAGGTGTTGAACTGGGTTTTGTCTTTGTCATTCCTGTACTGAATCCATGTTGGGAGGATACATACATGACACCTAACGGCAACCGCTGCCTCTGATACTAACTTGGCTGACTCTATAACATCACGTGGCCCTTTTTAAATCAGCCTTAAAACGGATCTCCATTCTTCTTCCTCTAGATTTAATTAACCTATCGAGCATTATCCCTGATGTTTGTTTCCTCTTGCACCTAGGTGCTAGTCCAACAATGAACATAGGAAGTGTTAGTGTACATCAAACTGTGAGACTACATATAAAGAAGCATGCAACTGTAACTTGACTCCAGCAACTACCTTCTTGTTGTTGAAGCTCACAAGGTTCATCTGATCTTGCTAACTCGTCTTGTGTCAAGAGTGCTTGGGAAGTAGTGTCAGGTGGCAAGGGAGCTTGGGAACATGCTGCTAGCTCAGTTGACGCACGAGTAACTCGTGCAGCTGGTAGTATTGTGGAAGGTGTTGCAAGAACTAGGGCTGTCTCTGCTTGTTTGGTGGCAGCTATTTGTTTATGTTTGGATTTTTTTGCAGCTCGTGTAGCATGGGATACCCTGTTTGTAGAATTTTCCGCTGGACTTTGACCTTCTATTGCACCATCAGTGCCAGCAAAATCTGCAAGATTCTTCCGGTTCCCATTCCGTGCCATTCTGTGTTTCTTCCTCTTTCTCTGTGACATGTTAAGTCAAGCCGACAAGAAAAATGATTAACAATTTATTTCTTCAGCACAAATTGATGCGTGATACAGACGAACTGAACTTTGATGTTAGACAACCACATGATAGGAGGATGTAATATGTATGAAAAACAGGACGGAAGAGATAACTAGAGCTATGATGTGTAAACTAAGCAGAAGACATTTCACTAAATTAGAAGCAATGCAATGGAAGGTAGACACCATATGAAAGATGCTACAAATATCGCTCTGCCAAGTTAACAGTGTCTCATCATAAATAGTGTTTAAACAAATGTGAAGCAGTACAAGAAATAAATCATATGCAAGATGCAAACAACATCACACTACCAAGTTAGAGGTCTCTCATCATTAGTGCAATTGCATATTCACAGCTTATGATGTGTAAACTAAGGAGAATGCATTTGAATAAATTTGAAGCAATGAAAGCTAGACATCATATGAAAGATGCAACGAATATCACTCTACCAAGTTAAAAACTGTCTCGTCATAAGTGCCATTTCAACAAATTTGTAGTACAAGCTAGAAAAGAATGCGAGATGTAACCTATATCACACTCCGAAGTCAAACGTGTCTTATGATAAGTGATTGTTGCAGGTTACACAATAGTAGTAATTTGATGTAAGAACACGGTGTGATAGATAGATATTGTATGTTCTAGAAACAGGAACACGTGTCTTATTCAAGTATAATGTGTAAAGTAAGCAGATGGAATTCAACAAAATTAGAAGCAATACAAGCTAGACATCACACATAACATGCAACCACATATAACAGTGCCAAGTTAGAGGGAGCACCAGTGATGGTGCACTAGGGGAGATGTGCTCATCATAAACACAGCTACGTTGAGTGTCTATGCATGTGTTATCTTGGAAATCATCTTGGGGGGATGGAGGAGTAGAAACTGTAGAGGCCCTCCGTTTGGAAGGAGCACCTTTATCCGCTGCCTTGCTAACTTCCTTCCTCTTTATTGATTTTGAATTGCAAGTAAAACCGACTAGAAAAAGCAATAAAATTCTCTCTTCAGAACTCATTCATGCATGATACTGACAATCACTACTTTGATGTAAGTCAAACACATGATAACAGGATGGAATATGTATGAAAAACAGGACGACATGCCATGTTCACAACTGTTTGTGTAAACTAAGTAGAAACCATTCCAACAAATAAGAAGCAATGCAAGCTAGACACCACATGAAAGATGCAACAAATATGACTCTGCCAAGTTAAAATCATCCCATCATAAATGGAATTTCAACAAATTAGAAGCAGCGCATGCTATAAATCATATGAAAGATGCAACTAATATCGCACTGCATATACTAAAGGTGTCTCGTCATATTGATTGATGCGGGATACAAAAAACAATAGTTTTATGTAAAGACATGCTTAATAGACAGATGTACTATGTACTAAATACAGGAAGGCATGTCACATTAACAGGTATAATGTATAAGCTAAGCAGAATAGCACATGCAGTTTAACCAAATTGGAAGAATTAGAATCTAGACACCATATGCAACATGCAACCACATATCACGCTACCAAGTTAGAGCAAGCACCTGCGATGCTAGTGTAGGGGAAATGCGCTAATCAACTACAGAGCTACGTTCACTATCTTCATCTAACCTTGTTGTTTCTTGAGAATCATCTCGGGAGGCTGACGCTGCATTCTTTAAATGAGTAGTCCACTTACCTGACTGCCTCATCATAAGGGATTGATGAGGGACACACAAGAACAATAGTTTGATGTAAGAACATGGTTAATACATAGATGTACTAGTATGTACCAAAAACAGAAAGGCAAGTCATATTCAAAGGTGTAATGTGTAAGCTAAGCAGATGCAATTTAACCAAATTTGAAGCAATACAAGCTAGACATCCGGCTGGAGTGGTGAGCATGATCATCTAAGACCTGAGAGCCTGGTGGGAGGCGGGCTGCTTCGCCACCATCACAGCTATTTAGTTGGCTTCCAAGTGATTCCTATCTTTGCTGCGCTTGTCACTGGCTCAGCCAGTGCCCTGACTAGCTATTTTTCTTCTGGTGCTCACGGGATGGTGGTTCATGTAAAAAATATCTTTCCTTATCTTAATAAAGACCGACTTCAGCCTTCGAATACAAGCTAGACACCATATGGAACATGCAACCACATATGACACCGCGAAGTTAAAGGAAGCACCTGGGATGGTGGTTCATTGCGAGCGAGGTCATCAACTCCAGAGCTACGTTTACCATCTCCATCTGCTGACACTGCACCTTTTATAGCGCTGTAACGTGTCGTGCTTACCCGCGTAGAAAGCTGGAACAACTTCTCTCTTTTCTTTTCTGCTTCTCTCGAGGCAGACTCTGAAATACCCTTGCATAAAAACACAATAGTAAGAGTATGGGTGAAGTGTGTGCAGAACTAGTGCACTGTAAAAGTAGCAGATAGCAGGTGGCTGAAAAATAAATGACAGGAGACATATGATAGCTCTACAAAATTGCATGGCAAACAAAATTAGATTCTACTCCGTACGATTTTGTAATATATGAGCACATGAAATGCAGGTACTCCTCCAGCACACCACCACATGTGGTCATATCAAGATAACAGTCAACTAAAAATAAATAGGTCAGTCGATTTTTTTAATGAACCATCCGATCTATAAGGAACGGGCAGATGGCCTTCGTCTACCTCCCGCTAGTCACTGTTGACGATCTTTCTCGAACCGCCAGCGACCACCGTCCCAAACTCCTACCTCCACCGCCCCGCCCTTCCCTCGACCTCACACCACCGCCGTGCTTGGCAGCGCCCCCAGGCCATCCCTTTAATCCCGGCCGACCTCCAGATTGGGCGCCAGTAGCTCTAGGCCCCACACGCCCCTAAGATAAACACCGAGGCGCTGCTTCCCCGGCGTAATAGGCGGACTAGCGCCTGTTACGCCGGGCAATGCTTCCGTTAATTGGGAATCAACTAACCAGGAATTGAAATTCAGGGGGGCAGCGGACCTCTAGCTAAGGTGAAATAGTATATGAGGAGAAACCTTGTGCATCGCGAGTTACTAGGAACATCTAGTATCAAGAAGAAGCGGTCAACTAGTGTCTTCTGTGGGATGAATACCGTGCAAGCAGACGCGTAAGATTTGCACGAATAAGGGAAGATGAGTACCCTTATTGGTTTCCAGTGTGGTCTCCTCCATATGTCACGGCAATCTTCTTTTTTCTCCCGAGGGAACCGATGTTTTGGAGAACCGTGGATTGACATCTCCAACGTATCTATAATTTTTGATTGCTCCATGCTATTATCTTATCTATTTTGGATGTTAATGGGCTTTATTTTACACTTCTATATCATTTTTGGGACTAACCAATTAACCGAAGGCCCGACCCAAATTGCTGTGTTTTTTTTGCCTATTTTAGTGTTTCGTAGAAAAGGAATATCAAATGGAGTCCAAACGGAATGAAACCTTCAGGAATGTGATTTTCTCAACAAATATGATCCAGGAGACTTGGAGTGGGCGTCAAGAAACGATCAAGGAGGCCACGAGGCAGGGGGCGCACCTACCCCCTTGGGCGCGCCCTACACCCTCGTGGGCCCCTTGTTGCTCCACCGATGTACTTCTTCCTCCTATATATATCCACGTACCCCGCAAACATCCAGGAGCACCATGAAAACCTAATTCCATAGCCGCAACCTTCTGTACCCGGGAGATCCCATCTTGGGACCTTTTCTAGAGCTCCGCCGGAGGGGGCATTGATCACGGAGGGCCTCTATATCAACTCCATGGCCTCTCCAGTGATGTGTGAGTAGTTTACTTTAGACATACGGGTCCATCACTATAGGAATCTGCTACTTTGCCATCTGCCACGGCAGACGGCAAAGGCATGGATGGCGGACGGCAAAGGTCTTTGCCGTCGGCCGCGGACGGCAAAAGTGGACGGCAATGTAAGGGACGGCAAAGAGCTACATTGCCGTCCGCTTCGGGTGGCTGACGGCAAAGGGTCCTTTGCCATCAGCTGCCGATGGCAAAGAATGCTGATGGCAATAATTGCGCTGTTACTCCGTTAGGTGGTTAACAGCAAGCCTTTGCCGTCCGCCGCTGTAGGCAAAGTTTTTTTCCTCTTTGCCGTCCGCCGTTGTAGGCAAAGTTTTTTTCCTCTTTGCCATCAGCCACTGTTGGCAAACTGACCAAATAGGTCAGCCTCCCAGGAAGCACAGTTGCCTGCCACGTGGCCTCTTTGCCGTCCGCTGCTAATGGCAAAGAGCCCTTTGCCGTCGGTGGCAGACGGCAAAGAGCCTGCATATTGTCTCTTTTTTTCTATTTTTTTTAAATCCAACAATTTTCACAGCAAATATATATGACATATATAGATATATTTCACAGGGCTATTTAACTGCACATAAGTTTCATCGTACATACATATATAGTTCCATCCACTCATACATAGCAAGTTGCACATACACATAAGTTGCAACCATTAGGAGGATGCACATACATATTACAATGCAAAGTTTCATCAAGATAGCAAGTTCCATCGTAGCATACACATAAGTTGCAACCATTAGAAGAATACTAGAAGAGAATGAAATAAAAAACAAGCACTCCATAGCAAGCTAGCTTCCGAGAAGTGAATGAAATCTGCAAAATGGCAAATAAGAAAGTTAGGAAAAGGTGACTAGAAGAAGAAGACTAGAAGAAGAAGCACGCCATCGTTTGTGAGGTAACTTAGGTGAAATGGATCGTTTATGAGCTAACTTAGGTAAAATGCATCATTTTAGAGCTAATGTAGGTAAAATGGATCGTTTATGAGCTAACTAAGCTAATTATGCCTTTTTTTACATAAGTAAGGTAAGTACATGTCATTATTGAGCAAAGCTAGTTAACTAAGCATATTATAACTAACTTAGGTCATTTTGGAGGAAACAAAGCTCAGTATAGATCGTTTTAGAGCTAACTTAGGTAAAATGGCTGGTTTTGGAGGTCAGTAAGCTTATTAAGTCATTTTGCAGGAAAAGAAGCTAACTCTAGGTCATTAAGGTAAGCATATTGGATGAAATAAAGCTAAGTCTAGGTCTTTATGCATTTGTTAAGAAAAAAACTAGAGAAACTTACCTTGATCATGGAGGTGTGGGAGCGGGCTGGCTCATGCCAGTAGCTGGAGAAGGATCGTGTGATGCTTGTGTGGAGTTGCGCTGCACCAAAGATCATTTCCAATGTTTTGTTAGCATGATGACACTCAAATGTTAAGACTAGCAAGTAACGTCCATTCAAATTAAACTCACCGTGGGCTCAGGAGCAATCTCTGGATCAATGGCTATGGAGCCATGGGACCTCCCGCCACTAGATATCATCACCTGCTCTGGATTGTAGGGGATCTGGCTCTGGTTAAACTCCTCCCCTTTCCTCGCCTTCCCCTTGACTTGCTTGTAAGAGGCAGTGTGGGCCATGGCATACAGGTCGTACCCCTCTGGCACCTTATCCGTCTTATTGTAGCATGCCTGAAAGAGAGAAACAAAGTAAATTAGTAATTAAGGGGCTCAAGCTAGCATGATGAATGAATTGCATTAATCATGAATCAAACCACATTACCCAATTCCGCCCGAACTGATATAAGCTGGAGCTACCTTGATGGTGTGGCACACCTTCAATTTGGGCACGTTTGTCCTTGGCCTCAGTCGGCTCCCCTTCCATCTTTCAACACCTACCATGACAAAGAGTAAATGAAATTAGTACAACATAAAAAAATACCGACATGAATAATAATATGTATATCACTTAAGTGTATCATCATCAAGTACAACATAAAAAAAATGAATACCTGACACTACTAATAATCTCGATCAGTATCATCAATAAATGCATAATCATCATCATCACTATAATCAATGACGGGCTCATAGGGTTCAGTGGCATCAACATGTGGAAGGCCACCTTTACGTAATCGGTCAAGCATTGAGAGGTCTTCCGCATCAGTAACCTCCTCTTGTTCCGGCTCTTCTTGTTCCTCCTCTGGGGTGATGTGGGATTCATTGTCGCTGTCTACTTCAATGTTTTGGGGTGAAGTATACCGGTTCTTGAAACGCTTTTTGGAAAGACGTGTCTCTTGGAAGAATTCTCCTTCATATGTGTCTGGGTTAATGTGAGGTTCATAATCCTCTTCCTTTGGGGGATATAGTCTAGCACGTGGCGGCACTTCATAAACGACATCCCAACCTTTCAAATTTGGATTAGTTTGGCAGGCCCAGGGTAGATAGAATACTTGGGTCGCCTGTTGAGCCATAATATAGACATCAATAACATCTAAATGGGTGCTTTGGTTGATTTCAACTAGCCCTATATGTTCATGAGTCCTTCTAGTCTCCTACAGCTGAAACCAATAACATTTGAAGACCACGACATTCGGTGGGTTTTCACCATAGAATAGAAGTTCATAAATTGCTTCAACTCTCCCATAATACTCGGTACCTCCTTCGCCGATAGCAGATACACAACAATTTGTAGACTTTTGGTCGGCCATAGATAGCTCTTTGCCATAGGTACGAAAACGATACCCGTTGATGTCGTATTTGTCAAATGAACGGACCTTGTAGTCAAAACCATTAGCGACTTGTCTCAATTCGGCGTCCATAGACTCTGAATTAGCCTACAAGTTTAATATGAAAGGATTGTTGCATTACGCACCAATTAGCGAATGAAATGAAATTGTCTAATAGAATTTACCGTTTGTTTGAACCAAGAGATGAAACCGGGATAGCCGCCTCCTTGCTTTGCGAGAAGCTCATACTCTTCGACGGAATCCTTTTGGATCACCGCTCCATACGAGAAAAGGGCGACGTATCGACTGTATGAAATATCCAGGAATAAGAGCAGTTCAAAGGAAATAGAAGTTGCGAAACAATGTACTGAGAACTTACTCGATGTACGGCCACACTTCTATCAGGCTGTTGAAGATATACAATGAAATGGTCCGTCATTCTTCGTTATCCAAAGATACTGGATTTGAAACACTGGCTGGTGCGAGATTGCCTTTGAATAGGCTGAGGTTGGATCCACCCTTTTTAGGCTCGTCAGCATTGTACCGAGGCTTCGGATTATGCAAATGACGATTTTTGGTTTCGTAGTGTGCTGTCACGAAGTTTGCCGCCTCCTGAGTGATGAATGCCTCAGCCATAGATGCTTCAATTCTACGTTTAATTTTACATTTTTCTCGAAGCGTCTTCTGCATCCTCTCAGTTGGGTAGCACCAACGATTTTGCATGGGCCCCCCAATCTTGCCTCTGTCGGGAGATGCAAAATCAAATGCTGCATTGGATTAAAGAAGCCCGGTGGAAAGATCTTCTCTAACTTGCAGATCAACTCTGGCGCCAACTCTTCCATTTCTTCTAGCACGCCAGGCGATAGTTCTTTCGCACAAAGAACACGGAAAAAATAGCTGAGTTCTACCATTACTAGCCATTCATCCTCAGGGATGAAGCCACGCAACATCACCGGCATTACCCGCTCAATCCATATGTGCCAATCATGACTCTTGAGACCAAATATCTTCAATTTATCAAGACTCGCTCCCCTCTTTAGATTCGCTGCATACCCATCGGGGAACATCAACTGCATTTTCACCCACAAGATAATTTCCCTCATAGCTGGCCTTCCAAGATTGAACCATGCCTTTGGCTTCGTCCAGTTCTGCTTTCCTTTCGGTTCTTTCATGTTTTGTAACGGCCTATCACATAGCGCCTCCAGATCGACTCTAGCCTTAGTATTATCCTTTGACTTCCCATCTATGCCGAACAATGTACCAAAAAGTGCCTCGGCGATATTCTTCTCAGTGTGCATCACATCAATGTTGTGTGGGCAAAGGAGGTCTTTGAAGTAAGGCAGATCCCATAAGCATGTTTTGTGAGTCCAGGCGTGCTCAGAATTATACCCCTTGAAGTACCCTGGACGCTCTGGATCTGGCTCGAGAGCGTTTAACTGATCCAGGGTCTGTTGGCCTGTCAACGCAGGTGGTGCAGAGTTTTTTTACAACTCTACCCCTGATGAAGTTCTTCTTGTCTTTCCTGAACTTATGGCGAGGATCCAGGAACTGTCTATGCATGTCGAAGCAAGAAAACTTGCGACCGGCCTGAAGCCAACGAAACTCAAGAGCTCCCTTGCATGTGGGGCACGGGAACCTTCCATGCACACACCAGCCAACGAATAGCGCATACGCCGGCAAGTCATGCGTCGAGTACATGTACCAGACACGCATTATGAAGTTTCGTTTGCTATAGGCATCGTATGTCTTGAACCCATTATCCCAGGCTTCTTGCAATTCGTCCTTAAGCGGCTGCATGTACACATTCATATTTTTCCCCGGATAGTTGGGCCATGGAATTATCAATGTCAGGAAAATGTTCTTTCTTTGCATAATCTGTCCGGGGGGGAGATTGAGTGGAAAGACAAATACGGGCCAACAACTGTATTGGGCTGCCTCATACCAAACACACTGAACCCATCGGTGCTGATGCCGACTCGAGGATGCCTCAGATCTGCCGCTTTGTCAGCATGTAATTCATCAAACCTTTTCCACGCAACACCATCCGATGTGTGTACCATCATCAGTTTCCCATCTGCATCTAGTTCGGTTCTTTTGCCTGTTTTGTGCCATGTCATCTGTCTGGCCATCTCTTCGACCATGAAAAGACGTTGAAGTCTTGGTACGATTGGCATATACCGAAGAACACTAACAGGGATTTTGGTCTGTGTCTTCTCACCCATACCGTTGTCTACCACAATATACCTGGAACACTTGCAAATGGGACAATAGTTCAAGTCCGCATAGTCAAGCCTAAATAAGGCACATCCTTTCTCACAGGCATGTATCTTCTCATAGGGCATCTTCAGTGCACGGAGGATTTTTTCCGACTGGTACAGGTTTGCAGGCATTACATGGTGTCGTGGATTTGTCACGGCAGATGTCCTTGTGAAAGGATTTAGTCATGGAGCCATCGCTACGGGTTAACTTGAAGGGGTTAAAGCGGACACAAAGACACAAGGGTTTATACTAGTTCGGCCCCTTCGATGAAGGTAAAAGCCTACGTCTAGTTGTGATGGAATTGATGTGGTCTCGATGACTAGGGAGAAAACAAGCTTCGCCTAGGCCTCGAGTTGTTGTTGTCTGTCCTTGAACCGCCGCCGGGTCGTCCCCTTATATACACGGGTGACGCCCATCGGCCCATAGAGTCCCAACCGGTTCATACTCGTATCCCGGTTGGTATCTCTCTATTCCTAACTTATAATACAAGTTTACATATCAAGCCGGTTTACGGCTACAGTTTCTAAACCGACTACAGGCCTTGGGCCTTCATCTGCTTGATCACCTTTATACTACTAATGAAGTTAACCCGGCCCAGGTAGGCCGGTTCACACCCAGTGGTAATATCCCCAACATTAGGCCCCAGATTGATTTGAACTGGTTCATGTCAATCCTTCATAGAAATCTTTGTCTTCAACATCTTCTGGTAATTGGTAAACCGCCATGTCGTCATCATCTCTGGTTGCTGTAAACCGGCATGATTTCATCACGAAGTTTAACATTTATGACGCCTTCTTTTATTAATAGATCTGCAATGCCCAAAGCAGCAGCTCCAGTTCCGAAATTTTTGGCTCCTGGATTCGCATGGCTGACACACGTCCCTGCCTAATAAATAGGACCGAAGGGTCATTTCCTTTTCTCCCCTTCGTCTCTTTCTCTTCGTCTTCCTCGCGTCGCCCGCCTCGGAGCTCCGCCGCCGCCGTTGACCTCTGCATCGTCTTGGGCTGCTGCATCAACCTGAACGCACCAGAGCACCGCGGTAGCCTTCCGCGTCTTCCTCGATTCTGGTAAGCCTTCTGTTCCTCTTAATATAGATCTATTCTAGGGTTCGTGCTCTTGCCGTGTTCATGACTTGTTCATGCTCGTACCCAGACTCCTGGATAGATCTGTGAAACCCTACTCTGACTAGCAGTAGCTTTTTAGCATCCGCCTGTAGTTTCACACTCAAGTTTATAGATCTCATCCACATACCTGCCCATTGATTTACTTCCGTTCTGCTTTACCCTTTTGAATATTTTCTGTTTTTCTGAACTTGCTTCAGATCCATTGCTGCAATAAGACTTTGTGAAACCTGTTTCTGCATACTTAGCCATTCGCAATTGCCTTCAATGTTTAGATCAGGCGGTTTAACTTAATATAGAAAAAGTTAGTAAACCGGTATACACCATTAGTCCCCTTGTTGAACCGCCACAATTCTTTATCCATATGATGCCACCTCATAGAAATCCGGTTTAAATAAACTGCCTCCGGTTTAGCATTGTTCATACCAGCACCTTCTTTTATCCAACATATTCTTGAACCGGAATCACCTATTTCTTGTAGATCTCACCATGGCCAAACAAGTATATGAGTGCAACTGGGTTCCTTCTCGCGTCATAGAAACTCAGCTGGATGATTTAGTCTTGATCGGCGCTTTAGACAGCAAAGATACTATCCACTAGAGGGTTCCTGGTGACGAATGTCCTCCCACACCTCAAGAGGGAGAGGTTGTGATCTTTGCAGATCATTTAGCCCGGGGCTTCAAGCCGCCCAGTTCTAAATTTTACCGGGATGTGCTAGCCAATTTTCAGCTCCGCCCGCAAGATACTGGCCCCAATTCTGTTACCAACCTATGTCACTTCCAAGTGCTCTGTGAGGTATACCTTCAAGAGGAGCCTTCAGTTGAATTGTTTAGAGACTGCTTCCACTTAAACCGCCGCACAGAATTCACTGATGGCCCCAATACCAAATTGGGCGGTATGGCAATTCAGAAAAGAAAAGAGATCACTTATCCCCATGCCAGACTACACAGTCACCCCAAGGAGTGGAATGCCACATGGTTCTACTGCAAAGATACCTCCCCTGACGATGAAAATCCTTTGCCTAGCTTTCGTCCGGAGCGGCTCAGCAATACACACCCCTTCCCACAAAGGTTAAGTGCCAAGGAGAGGAGTAAATACGCTCCGCAACTGTCCAAGCTTCGAGCCTTCATGGCTAACGGTTTAACAGGAGTAGATCTCGCACGCTGTTGGATATCATGGAGCATACTGCCTCTCAGCCGGCGCTCCGGTTTAATGTGCAAGTATACTGGTAGCGTCGATGACCCGCTCCGACACACCAAAATCCAGCTCTCAGATGATGAAGTCACAGATGCTGTGAAGAAAATGTTGAACGAACCGGAACACCTTTGCGCTCAAACCAGCCTGCTCCCTTTCTATGCAACCAACAAACCGCCAGCTATAAGATTTTGATTGTACTTTTTACTGAACCTGTTATTGCTATCTCTGTCTGACATCAATTGCTGCTTAACCGGGGTGATAATCCGTTTTGGACCAAGAAGCTTCCGCAAGACAAACCGGAGAAAGCAGAACGGTCAACCCGGCCAAAGACCAAGGTTATCAAGAAGCCAGCTCACAAAAGGAAAACCACCGCTTCATCTGATCTGGCTATTGATGATGATGTGGGTAACACGGACCTTGAGGTAGAACTTGATTCACTAGGCTTACTTTTTACACGCCTTATTGATGATGATACTTGTCAGGACGACGCTGAAGCCAGTAATGTTGATGTTGCTGAGGTAACTATTCTCTCTTCCGATTCAGATCCTTTGCCTTTGCCAAAATTTCGCCAAGCAAACCAGAAAGTTAAATTTTCTCATCCTCTTGCTTACTTGGATCCCAAATTTCTTATGAAGACTTAGCAACATGAAGCTCGCCGCACAACCCGGCACAGCGGCCAAGTAGTTACCTCCGCCGGTTTACCAAACAGTCCGGTTCAAAAACGCCGCTCAGAGGTCTCCGACCTTTTTCTTAATTTTTATCCTAAAGCGGGTTTCATCCATCAACCTCTTAATCCGCCCGACTCCGATTATCAGGTTACTTCTCATTCATCCTCTGGTGAATCATCGGCCACTCAGCTGCCACCACTGAAAACGGTTCTTGGGTAAGCTAAGCTGAACATATGCTTATGGTATACTGTGTTATAACTTATGCTGTTCCTTGACTCCTTGTTTCTCTTTCAGGGATAAACCCAAACCGAGCAAGAAAGCCCGTCTGGATAAAGCGGCCGAGGAAGATGTCGCCCATGAACAAGACAAAGCACCAGATGTTGAAGCGTTCGTTTATGAGGATATTCCCAATGATTCTCCTTTGCAAGATGATGCTATTCCTGAGAAAAGGCCTATCAATACTTCAGTCCCTGTTGACCAGCCTGCCAACTCTGTCCGGATTGAAAAATCCCGCAGTCCTTCAAAACCTGCCGATAAACCGACAACACAAATGCAAACCGGCGAGTCCAAGGATGATGACGTTGTAATTACCGGCGTAGGCCGCTTTGAACCAGGGAATCCTGTCGCTTTAACTAAGCATACTGTGAAAGAAGATTCTTCTGCCATGAACAAAGGCAAATGGGATGTTAATCTGGAAACATATGCTGCTCTGAGTGCCCAGGATCTTCACTCTGGTTACTTGAACCGTCTATATACTAGTCGTGATTGTGAAGCTGGTCTGGTAAAGATGATGAGGGATAAATTTGAGGTAACTTCCTTGTGCTTCTTCTTTCTTTAATTACTGCCACTGTATTAATCCTCCTAGCCCCCAAGGGCTGGTTTGTAATCTTCTTCAAACCGGGACTTGAATATAATCCTCAATACTTTGAAATCCATCAATGTAGCCCCCAAGGGCCGGTTCAACTTAGTATAGTTAAACCGGGACTCCAATAAAGATTCTAACATCAGAACATAACTGAACAAATGGCCATTAGCCCCCAAGTGCCAAGTTGAATACCTGTATTGAGCTTGGGACTTTGCGATTTAGTAATAGATGAAAATTGAAGGTGCATTAGCCCCCAAGTATCAAGCGTATAACTTGTTATGTGGTTGGTACTTCAAATTCTTGTACCGTTTGTTTAAAGCCAAATACTGTCTTTATGCAGGCTGAAGTGAGGATCAAAGAGGACCGGATTACTGATCTACAGGAAACTTTGAAGACCCAACAAGCTGAAACCGACAAGGCAAGGGAAGAATTAACCAGCGCTTTGAGCATCACAGAACAGCTGAAGGAGGGCTTCAAGAAGGAGCGGGCTGATTGGGCCACTGAGAAGGCCGCTTTAATAAAAAGAGCTGAAAACGCTGAAGCTGCCCTTAAACCGGTGGTAGATGAGCTGACCGCCGTAAAGCGGCAAGTACATTCCATGACCGCTTCTATCTTTGGTAAGCTCCTTTTGGTTTCTTTGACAACTCTGGCCTGCTTATAATAGATCCGGTTTGTGATCGTTCCTGGCGTGGTGCAGGTACACGCATTGGCCACTTAGGGTCAGATGTTCGGAAGAAGCTGAAGGCTGCCTACACCTTAATTGAACAGCTGTATACCGGAGCGCAGCGGATCATCACCACTGCATCTCATAACAATCCAGCACCCACTTTAATCCAAGATACTCTGAAGAGGTTGTCAATGCTTCCTGCCCGGATTGAAGAACTGAAGAAATCTGCTGCTCGAACCGGAGCAATTAATGCCTTGATCCGGGCAAAAGCATGGGTGCCAGATTTTGATCCTGTTGAAGCAGCTCAAGGCTATCCCAGTTTAAAGGAAGATGGCTCAGAGTTCAATGAGGATGACCTGAGGGCGATAAACTGTGCAGTGCGCCCTCTGGCTTGTCAATTGGCTGAAGAGGCAGACTTGTCACATTATCAAGCTCAGTATAATGATCAGAACAAACGTGTGGCTGCACCAACTCTTGAAGCGGAGAATCTAATTCCTCCAAACCGTAAGCATACTTACGCTGCTGATATTGAACCATCTTCTCTGATCCATGAAGAGGTTGTCTTTCAAGCTTTAATGGGAATCGACTAGACCACTATTGATTTCCAGCCAATGGATAGAGATGAGGAAGCTGAAGCGGCGCGGGACGATGAGCAGGCTTAAACCGGAAGCCGGTTTAAATAGCTACTTTATTATGATCCGCCAGAAGAACAATGATCTTATTTGGGCACCGCGTTGCCTTGTAATAGGATAGCCAATACTTCCGCTTTAAATATGCCTTCGTGAATAAATACTGATGCTTTTGCTTGAAATCCTCAATTTATATTTCCTGCAATCAGAAAATCTTGAACTACGGTGGCGGTTATACCGCCAGCCGGTTTATGACCTTGATATATATATCATCAATGTATTTAAGACATATAACCAAATAGGCGATACAAAATACCTGCCATCGCTGGGCATGAATTTGGCTTAGCCAGGCTTGAAGCGGAGGTTTTATAAACCATTACCGTCAAAGGGGAGAAAACAGCTCCCATGTAAACCGTGCTGGGTCATTATGAGCCCCCCTGTTACTCCATGATGTTAACAGGAAAGGTAAACTGGGCATATTTCTTCGGATTAAGAATGAACCGAATCCGTCAGTTGAACCGGTAAAAAAGTGTTGTTGGGTTTAAAGGAAAACACAACAAAAATTAAGGAATAGTCATAAAAGAAATATGGAAACAAAGGCAATGATAACAACCGTTTGTAAAAAAACATGCTTTACTGAGCTGATCAGATGGTGTTACCATGGTCGGACAGGACCAAGCCCCCAATAGGAGTGACAATGGTTCAAGTCAGCCAGGTCCCCAAATGAAATCGTGGCATATATGCCGATCAAAAGGCGTGGCAATGGTTCGGGTTCGACCAAGCCCCCAAGTGATTTTGTGGCCTTAGGCCGATCAAGAGGCGTGACTGGTTCAGACTTGACCATGTCCCCAAGTGATCTGGTGGCTTTCGCCTATCAAAAGGTGTCGCATTGGTTCGGACACGACCAAGGCCCCAAGTGATATCACAAAGCTTTTTTGAAAAGCAAATTTCAAGGGGTAAACCGGAGGCCGCTTTAAAACAGAACCACTCCATGTAACCACACATGATATGAAAGGATAGAGACCCCGCTTTAGCTGAGGCTCCGGTTTTATTATATCAAAGATAATATATACACTGTCATGATATGTACATAGATAGAGCCAATGGCTCAGGTGTAGTAAGGCCGAAGATGAGCTATGTTCCACGGCCTGTTGGTCTCCTCCTCAGATGTGCGTGAGTCTTTATGCTCTCAAATATCAATCAGATATTACGACCCGTTGTGCAGATTCTTGCTGACCACGAAAGGTCCCTCCCAAGGTGGGGATAACTTGTGCATATTCGTCTGGTCTTGGATGAGCCGAAGCACCAAATCTCCTTCTTGAAAAACTCTGGTTCTGACCCGGCGACTGTGGTAGCGACGAAGATCTTGTTGATAAATCGCCGAGCGGGCAGCCGCTATGTCGCGCTCCTCATCTAATAGGTCCAAAGCATCTTGCCGTGCTGTCTCATTATCCGCTTCAACATAAGCCACCACACGAGGTGAATCGTGTCGGATATCACTAGGGAGAACCGCCTCCGCTCCGTAGATCATGAAAAACGGCGTGTATCCTGTAGATCGGTTGGGCGTAGTATTCATACTCCATAGCACAGATGGTAGCTCTTCAACCAAACATCCCAGTGTTCTTTGCGATGGAACCATAAGCCGGGGTTTGATGCCTCACAAGATCTCTTGATTAGCCCGTTCTGCCTGCCCATTGGACTGGGGGTGAGCCACTGATGATACGTCAAGTCGGATGTGTTCACGTTCATAGAATTCCTTCATAGCCCCCTTGGATAAATTGGTACCGTTGTCAGTAATGATACTGTGTGGAAAGCCAAACCGGAAGATCACCTTTTTAATGAACTGCACCGCTGTAGCTGCATCACACTTGCTGACAGGCTCCGCTTCAACCCACTTGGTAAACTTGTCAACTGCCACCAAAAGGTGTGTTTTCTTATCCTTGGATCTTTTAAAAGGTCCGACCATATCCAGCCCCCATGTTGCAAACGGCTAAGTAATTGGAATCATCCTCAATTCTTGAGCCGGTACATGAGCACGCCTTGAAAATTTCTGATAGGCATCACACCGTTTAACCAAGTCCTCCGCATCAGCATGAGCTGTCAACCAGTAAAACCCGTGACGAAACGCCTTTGCCACCAGAGACTTTGAACCGGCGTGGTGACCACAATCCCCTTCATGGATTTCACATAAGATTTCACGGCCTTCCTCAGGAGAGACGCAGCGTTGAAACGCCCCTGATACACTGCAATGATGCAATTCGCCATTGACAATGGTCATCGACTTGGACTGCCGGACAATCTGCCTGGCTAGAGTTTCATCCTCTGGCAACTCTCCCCGGTTCATGTACGCAAGATAAGGAATTGTCCAATCCTGTATAATATGCAGGGCTGCCACGAACTGAGCCTCCGGATCAGGAATAGCCAAATCCGCTTCACCCGGGAGCTTGACTGACGGGTTGTGCAACACATCAAGAAAGACATTAGGCGGGACCGGTTTACGCTGAGAGCCCAACCGGCTTAAAGCGTCCACCGCTTCATTCTTTCGACGGTCCACGTGATCCACCTGATAACCCTTGAAGTGACCCGCAATATTATCCACCTCACAACGATATGCAGCCATAAGTGGGTCTTTAGAATCCCAAGTGCCAGGCACTTGTTGAGCCACGAGGTCTGAGTCACCGAAGCACTTAACCCGACTTAGGTTCATCTCCTTAGCCATCCGGAGACCATGGAGCAAGGCTTCATACTCAGCTGCATTATTAGTACAAGGGAACATTAAGCGGAGAACATAACAAAACTTATCACCTCGTGGGGAAGTTAATACGACTCCAGCCCCCGAGCCCTCCAATTGCCTGGATCCATTAAAATGGATAGTCCAATATGTGTGATCCGGCTTCTCCTCTGGTGCTTGCAACTCAGTCCAATCATTGATGAAATCCACAAGTGCTTGAGACTTCACCACCGTCCGAGGTACGTATTTCAATCCGTGCGGCCCAAGTTCTATAGCCCACTTGGCAATCCGGCCAGTTGCCTCCCGGTTCTGTATGATATCGCCCAAGGGAGCTGAACTGACCACTGTGATGGGGTGCCCTTGGAAATACTGCTTCAACTTCCGGCTTGCCATAAAAACTCCATATACCAGCTTCTGCCAATGCGGATACCTTTGCTTGGATTCAATGAGCACCTCGCTGATATAATAAACCGGCCGCTGAACCGGATACTCCTTGCCTGCCTCCTTGCGCTCTACCACAATAGCCACGCTAGCTGCACAAGCATTGGCTGCTACATATAGTAGCAACGGCTCCTTGTCGATTGGTGCTGCGAGGACGGGCGGATTGGCTAACTGCCTCTTTAAGTCCTCCAACGCTTCATCAGCAGCCGGACTCCAGATGAACTGATCTGTCTTTCTCAACATCTGGTATAAAGGTATGGCTTTCTCTCCGAGGCGGCTGATAAACCAGCTCAGCGCGGCAATCCGACCTGCCAAACGTTGAACATCGTTGATACACTTCGGTTTAGCCAGGGAGGTGATAGCCGTAATCTTCTCCGGATTAGCCTCAATTCCTCTGTTGGACATAAGAAAACCCAGTAATTTGCCTGCCGGAACACCAAAAACACATTTGGCCGGGTTAAGCATCATCTTGTAAACCCGCAAGTTGTCAAAGGTTTCCCGCAAATCATCAACCAGCGTCTCCTTCTGCCTTGACTTGACTACAATATCATCCACATAGGCGTGCACATTACGGCCGATCTGTTTATGCAGGCAATTCTATACACACCGTTGATAAGTGGCTTGGGCGCTCTTGAGCCCAAAAGGCATAGATACATAGCAGAAGGCTCCAAAGGGAGTAATAAACGCCGTCTTCTCCTGGTCCTTAACCGCCATTTTGATCTGATGATACCCAGAGTATGCATCCAAAAAACTCAAACGCTCACAACCCGCTGTGGCATCAATAATCTGGTCAATGCGGGGGAGGGCAAAAGGATCCGCTGGACAAGCCTTGTTAAGATCCATGTAATCCACACACATACGCCAAGTGCCGTTTTTATTAAGAACCAGCACCGGATTAGCAAGCCACTCTGGATGGAACACCTCAATGATAAAGCCAGCCGCTAAGAGCCTGGCCACTTCCTCTCCAATAGCTTTGCGCCTTTCTTCGTTAAACCGGCGGAGAAACTGCTTTACCGGTTTATACTTGGGGTCAACATTAAGAGTGTGCTCGGCGAGTTCTCTCGATACATCTGGCATGTCAGAAGGCTTCCATGCAAAAATGTCCCGATTCTCATGGATGAAGTCGATGAGCGCGCTTTCCTATTTAGGGTCCAAATTGGCACTGACAATGAACTGCTTGGACGAATCGCCGGGCACGAAGTCAACAAGCTTGGTCTCAGCCGCCGATTTGAACTTCAGATCTGAATCATGCTCTGTAGTGGGCTTCTTCAACGGGGTCATGTCCGCCGGATCAACATTGTCCCTATAATATTTCAACTCCTCCGTGGCACATACCGACTCTGCATAGGCTGCATCAGCTTCCTCACATTCCAAACCAATCTTGCGGCTCCCATGAACCGTTATTGTCCCCTTGTGGCCCGGCATCTTGAGATGCAAATAGATATAACAAGGCCGTGCCATGAATTTGGCATAAGCCGGCCGCCAAAACAAGGCATGATACGGGCTCCGGATTTTCACCACCTCAAAGGTTAGTGTCTCGGATCGGGAATCATGCTCGTCCCCAAAGCCACCTCCAGTGCTATCTTACCAACAGGATATGCTGATTTGCCAGGCACCAAACCATGGAACACCGTATTAGACGGTCTGAGATCTTTATCTGTTAGCCCCATGCGGCGGAATGTCTCATAATACAGGATGTTAATACTGCTCCCTCCATCCATGAGCACCTTGGTGAATTTATAACCTCCCACCTGAGGGTCTACCACTAATGCCAACTGGCCCGGATTGTCAACCCGGGGTGGGTGATCCTCCTTGCTCCACACGATAGGCTGCTCCGACCAGCGTAAGTAACATGGTACGGCTGGTTCAACAGAGTTCACCGCTCGCTTGTGGAGTTTTCGGTCGCGCTTATCCAAGCTAGTTGTGAAAACGTGATACTGCCCATTGTTCAACTGCTTTGGCTGGCTCTGATAACCCGACTGCTGCTGTTGGTTGTAACCCCCTTGGCCACTCTGATTACTCTGATTATTATGACCGCCCTGATTGAAACCTGAACCGGAAGCTCCATCGTGACCCGGCCCATGGAAACCGGATCCTGAGCCACCACCTGACCCACGGTCATACCAGAGGGCATTAGAGTTCTTAAATTCCTGCATAATGTAACAATCCTTCCAAAGGTGGTTAGCCGGAGCCTCCTTCGTCCCGTGCTTTGGACAAGGCTGATTCAAAAAATAGTTTAAGCGATCCGGGTTAGGATTTGGAGCCCCATTATGATTCGCCGTTTTACCTCTGCGCCGTTGACCCTTGTCCTACGCATTAGTGTTAGCCACAAAGTCCATGCTGCCATTCGCCTTACGCTTGCCTCCGTTTCCATGGCCCGCCGGTTTGTACTGATGCCCCTTGGAGTTGCAATTCTTCTTTCCCTTCCCTGCTTCATCATCGTCAGTCTCGGGATCCTTGGTACTATCAGAATCAGCATACTTCACCAAAGCGGCCATGAGAGTTCCCATGTCGTTACAGAACCGCTTCATACGCCCCAATTTCAACTTTAAAGGCATAAACCGGCAGCTGCCCTCCAGGGTTAAGATCGCAGAGTCAGCATTGATCCTGTCAGACGAGTGCAAGACTTCCGAAACGCGGCGTACCCAATAGGTTGTTGACTCTCCGTCCTCCTGAACACAAGCTGCCAGGTCTACTATGGACTTGGGCTGCTTACACGTATCCTTGAAATTCTGGATAAACCGGGCCCGCAACTGGGCCCATGAACTGATAGAATTAGGCGGCAGGCTCTTCAACCAAGTACGAGTCGTGCCTTCAAGCATCATGGTGAAGTACTTTGCACACGCGGTCTCATCCACCTCCAACATCTCCATGGCCATCTCATAACTCTCTACCCACGCTTCTGGAGATAAATCAGCGGTGTAATTCGGCACCTTGCGCGGACCCTTGAAATCTTTGGGCAGGCGTACATTGCGTAAAGCGGGGACTAAACAGGGCACTCCCAAAGTACATGCGACCCCTGGCCCGGCAGAGGTGGTAGGACGAACCGGTGTAAGCTGACCCGCTTCGTTCTGTGCTGCTAACTCGGCCTCCCTTCGTGCCCGGGCCTGGTCCACTACATCCTGAGCATCGCGAACACCACCTGCCGGGTTATTGCCATGGGCCGCTTCACGGCCTCGCGCATTGCTCGATATAGCCGGTTCATCCAGGCACCTGCTATAGCTCCAGCTTGGACGAGGTGTGGAGTGAATCCGATCGCGGCTGTATGAATATGCCTCCTGTTGAATCAAAGTGGTCCGGAGAAGTTCCTTAACCCGGCGCGTCACTATTGCTTGCGGAGAGTCTCCTTCGACCGGGATAGCTTCTAATCACGCAGCAGCTGCAACAAGATTGTCCATAGGATTAGAATAATGACCCGGAGGTGTCTGAACCGGCGGAGGAATCACAATATTCTGTCGAGGAGGTTCCATCAGGCGGGGTTGGACCGTCGCTCCTAGCCCTGGTGCCTCGACCCGGTTTACCTCCAGGTGCCCCGGCGGCTTACTGGTTCCAGCTCCCGGAGTGTGAAAGAGATTTTGAGGGTTGAACCCTAACGGCAGGCGTGATCTGTGCTTCCGCTTCAAGACCTCCTGTGATGCGTTCTGGTCGAGCATGAGCTTATAGGCCTGGGCGTCCAAAGCGGCCCGCTCTGCGGCCATCCTGTCCTTCTCTGCTGCCAGGTCGGCTTTGGCCTGTACGATTTGCTCTCTCACCTTTGAAATCTCTGCATCATGGGCCTCCTGATCCGCCGGATTGGCCTCTGCCATAAGTGCAGCTAGTGCGTCAAACAGGTCAGACAGAACTTGAACCGGTGGGCGCACAAGGTCTCCTGCCCCTGCTTCCACTGCCGCTGCTGATCCGGAGAGCATTGCTGCTGCGGTCGAAGAGTAATTCGCTGCCTGCGTGGCGGCCATTAATATTCCAACCCGGTTGATCTGATCTGGGGGGTCCGGAATACTGTCGCCATCAGAACAGCCCCTAATTTGGTCGTCTTGCAACTGGTACAATGATTCGGTCTCTCCGAAGACTCGTCGCTGGAATAGATGACGGTCTCGCTACCGTATTCTGACTCGTCCTCATGCTCTCCTCCGTGGATGACTCCCACGAAGGCACGCTTCACGGCCGGTTTAACCTAGGTAGATCTCGCACGCTGAGCCGTCTCGACGAGGTCGGTGCAGATGTCCGGCTCTGGCCCAGGCTCACCAATCTTGCCGATAAAAACGTGTATGCCACCAAAGGGGACCCGGTACCCGTACTCGATCGAATCGGCTTCGGGACCCCATCCTGCATCATCGATGTAGATCTTGCCATGACGACTCCTGGTCATCCGGCCCACAACATAGCCTTCGAGTCCTTTGAGCTTACCCTCCAAGATCATCAAACCGTCGTGCGATAGCCCCACGGTGGGCGCCAACTGTCGTGGATTTGTCACGGTAGATGTCCTTGTGAAAGGATTTAGTCGTGGAGCCATCGCTACGGGTTAACTTGAAGGGGTTAAAGCGGACACAAAGACACAAGGGTTTATACTAGTTCTGCCCCTTCGATGAAGGTAAAAGCCTACGTCTAGTTGTGATGGAATTGATGTGGTCTCGATGACTAGGGAGCAAACAAGCTTCGCCTAGGCCTCGAGTTGTTGTTGTCTATCCTTGAACCGCCGCCGGGTCGTCCCCTTATATACACGGGTGACGCCCATCGGTCCATAGAGTCCCAACCGGTTCATACTCGTATCTCGGTTGGTATCTCTCTATTCCTAACTTACAATACAAGTTTACATATCAAGCCGGTTTACGGCTACAGTTTCTAAACCGACTACAGGCCTTGGTCCTTCATCTGCTTGATCACCTTTATACTACTAATGAAGTTAATGAAGGAAATATGCCCTAGAGGCAATAATAAAGTTATTATTTATTTCCTTATATCATGATAAATGTTTATTATTCATGCTAGAATTGTATTAACCGGAAACATAATACATGTGTGAATATATAGACAAACAGAGTGTCACTAGTATGCCTCTACTTGACTAGCTTGTTAATCAAAGATGGTTATGTTTCCTAACCATGGACAAAGAGTTGTTATTTGATTAACGGGATCACATCATTAGTTGAATGATCTGATTGACATGACCCATTCCGTTAGCTTAGCACCCGATCGTTTAGTATGTTGCTATTGCTTTCTTCATGACTTATACATGTTCCTATAACTATGACATTATGCAACTCCCGTTTACCGGAGGAACACTTTGTGTGCTACCAAACGTCACAACGTAACTGGGTGATTATAAAGGTGCTCTACAGGTGTCTCCAAAGGTACTTGTTGGGTTGGCATATTTCGAGATTAGGATTTGTCACTCCGAATGTCGGAGAGGTATCTCTGGGCCCTCTCGGTAATACACATCACTTAAGCCTTGCAAGCATTGCAACTAAAGAGTTAGTTGCGAGATGATGTATTACGGAACGAGTAAAGAGACTTGCCGGTAATCAGATTGAACTAGGTATTGGATACCGACGATCGAATCTCGGGCAAGTAACATACCGATGACAAAGGGAACAACGTGTGTTGTTATGCGGTCTGACCGATAAAGATCTTCATAGAATATGTAGGAACCAATATGGGCATCCAGGTCCCGCTATTGGTTATTGACCGGAGACGTGTCTCGGTCATGTCTACATTGTTCTCGAACCGTAGGGTCCGCACGCTTAAGGTTTCGATGACAGTTATATTATGAGTTTATGAGTTTTGACGTACCGAAGGAGTTCGGAGTCCCGGATGAGATCGGGGACATGACGAGGAGTCTCGAAATGGTCGAGACGTAAAGATTGATATATTGGACGACTATATTCGGAGTTCGGAAAGGTTCCGAGTGATTCGGGTATTTTTCGGAGTACCGGAGAGTTACGGGAATTCGCCGGGGAGAAGTATTGGGCCTTATTGGGCCCTGCGGGAAAGAGAGAGGGGCTGCCTAGGGCAGGCCGCGCGCCCCCCATGGCCTAGTCCGAATTGGACTAGGGGGAGGGGCCGCACCCCCTCCTTCCTTCCCTTCTCTCTTCCCCTTCCTTGTCTCCTACTCCTAATACATGGAAGGACTCCTAGTTGGACTAGGAAAGGGGGAATCCTACTCCCCGTGGGAGTAGGACTCCCCAGGGCGCGCCATAGTAGAGGGCCGGCCCTCCCCTACTCCTCTCCTTTATATACGGGGGCAGGGGGCATCCCATAGACACACAAGTTGATCATCGTGATCGTTCCTTAGCCGTGTGCGGTGCCCCCCTCCACGATATTACACCTCGGTTATATTGTAGCGGTGCTTAGGCGAAGCCCTACGACAGTTGAACATCAAGATCGTCACCACGCCGTCGTGCTGACGGAACTCCTCCCCGTACCTCTGCTGGATCGGAGTTCGGGGTGCGTCATCGAGCTGTACGTGTGTCAAGAACTCGGAGGTGCCGGAGTAACGGTGCTTGGATCGGTTGGACCGGGAAGACGTACGACTACTTCCTCTATGTTGCATCAACGCTTCCGCTTCAGTCTACAAGGGTACGTAGAAAACACTCTCCCGTCTCGTTGCTATGCATCACCATGATCTTGCGTGTGCGTAGGAAATTTTTTGAAATTACTACGTTCCCCAACAGTTAACCCAGCCCAGGTAGGCCGGTTCATGCCCAGTGGTAATATCCCCAACACATCGCCTTTGGGTAGAAAGTGTCCAAATACTGTCATAATTGCGTCATAGCATTCTCTGCCCAAGTTGAACTGAGCCTTCAAAGCCATTACTTGTGAGATGGCATCCAACTGACAAAGCTCAGTGTGCTCGCGGAGCGGACGTTTTGAAGACTCCAACATTTCATTGAAGGCCTTTGCAGATTCCTCCATCTCCTCGTCCGAATCCGAGCATCATCATAGTCTTGCACCATGTTTTCCATCCCGGTACCATGCTCGTCGGTGCGACGATGATCCACCTCAGCTCGGTCACGTTGGGCAGACTCACCATGAAATGTCCACACCTTATAATCGGCCGTAAAACCATTCTTCTGCAGGTGTTTACCCATTTCAACCTCTGTCCTCTTTTCCCAATTGCCGCATCAGAAACAGGGGCACCAAGTTTTCCTCTGGCCATTTGCAAATGCGGCTTGCACAAACCCCTTGGTTTTTGTGAACCATTCAGCGCTCCATTTGTTCTGACCAGTGTGACCGATATACATCCACGCATGATCACTCATCTTGACTTTCAGAGCTACTGGACACACAACAATTATATATATAATTCACCATGTATATATTCATCAGTTGATCTACTTTGTCAATTTTATTATGTCCATGCAACCTACACTCTAATAGGTAATGATAGGTCCTAATCCCACCCGAGTATGAGTAGATTGGGTTCATTTTCCCATATGCTATGATCCGGATCCGACGCAAAATTTTGGCAGCACCTCCCCGCTGTTCTCCTAATACACGTCTCTGCAATAAACAGAGAGGATGTGTACCCGAAGAACAACAGGGGAGGCATTGACAAAATTTATGCGTCGGATTTGGAGCAAAGCATATGGGAAAACAAACCCAATCTACACATACTCGGGATGTCCATGGATAGCGTTGGACAATTCAAAAAAATCAAGGTTATAAATATGCAAATGCATGCATATTTATAACTATGACCCTTTCGAACGGGAGACACATATTGGTTACGCATACTGATGATTCAAGACACATATATAGCTAGCTACCAAATTTCATGTCATTTGTGCAAATAATTAATGGGGGAGAAGGACATGTCATTTGTGCACACCCACGAATGAAGGGGCAGAGCTCGTCAAACGCACGGCGAGGTCGTCGAACACCAAACCTCGCAGCGATGAAACAACTGCACATTTAAATCTACCCGATCAACACAATTATATATGATATTTTTCATAACAAAATCGAAAAATATATGACCTAACTAATAATTCACAAATATATAACCCCGTCGGCCTCTGGAAGGCCAAAGAGCACCTTTTCGGGAGGTTTAGGGGGTCGGGGTGTCATGTCGGTGTCGGGGTGCTGTTTCGGGGTTAGGGTGTCGTGTCGGGGTCGGGGTGTGGTGTCGTGGTCTGTGTGTCGGGGTGTGGTGTCGGGGTCGGGGTATCGGGGTCAGGGTGTCGGGGTCAGGTGTTGGGGTGTGGTGTCGGGATCGGGGTGTTGGGGTCAGTGGTCGGGGTGTTTCCTTCTATCCTTCTTCTTCTTTCCTTCTCATCTTCTTCTTTTTTCTTCTTCTTTCCTTTCTTCTTCTTCTTCTATCCTTCTTCTTCTTTCCTTTCTTCTTCTTCTTCTTCTTCT
>NC_057807.1:69552202-69651015 GCF_018294505.1 Triticum aestivum
CGGGGGCGGTGGCGGGTGCGGCGAGGGCGGGGGCGGCGCCGGGCGCCGGGGGCGGGGGCGGAGGAGGTCGAGGGAGAGAGATGAGTAACGGGCGGGGGAGGGGGCTCGGCCGTTAGTTAGGTTAGTTAGGGTAGCCTTTGCCGTCCGCCCTCCTTTGCCGTCTGCTTTTCTTCATATTTGCCGTCTGCGGTGGATGGCAAAGCGGGGGGACATTAAGTATTTTTTAACCAGCTCCTCAGTGGGCCCCCCCTCCCTCTTTGCCGTCTGCTAGCGGACGGCAAAGATTCTTTGCCGTCACCTAGCAGACGGCAAAGAGCTGGCTGATGGCAAAGGCTTTCTTTGCCATCAGCCAGTTCTTTGCCGTCTACTTTCTGGTAGCTGATAGCAAAGAGCTTCTTTGCCGTCTGCTAGCTGACGGCAAAGAGCTGGCAGATGGCAAAGTAGCTGATTCCAGTAGTGCATAGTTATTAGCTAGATGGCTTCTTCTCTCTCTTTGGATCACAATACAAAGTTCTCCTCGATTCTCTTGGAGATCTATTCGATGTAATCTTCTTTTGTGGTGTGATTGTCAAGATCCGATGAATTGTGGGTTTATGATCCAGATTATCTATGAACAATATTTGAATCTTCTCTGAATTCTTTTATGCATGATTGGTTTATCTTTGCAAGTCTCTTCGAATTATCAGTCTGGTTTGGCCTACTAGATTGATCTTTCTTGCAATGGGAGAAGTGCTTAGCTTTGGGTTCAACCTTGCGGTGCTTGATCCCAGTGACAATAGGGGAAATGACATGTATTGTATTGTTGCCATCGAGGATAAAAAGATGGGGTTTATATCATATTGCGTGAGTTTATCCCTCTACATCATGTAATCTTGCTTAAGGCATTACTTTGTTCTTATGAACTTAATACTCTAGATGCATGCTGGATAGCGGTCGATGTGTGGAGTAATAGTAGTAGATGCAGAATTGTTTCGGTCTACTTGTCGCGGACGTGATGCCTATATACATGATCATGCCTAGATATTCTCATAACTATGCTCAATTCTATCAATTGCTCGACAGTAATTTGTTCACCCACCGTAATACTTATGCTATCTTGAGAGAAGCCACTAGTGAAATCTATGGCCCCGGGTCTATTTTCCATCATATTATCTCCCGTCAACAAGCTATTTCTGGCACCGTTTATTTTGCTTTCTTTACTTTTAGTCTTTATCATAAAAATATCAAATATACTTATCTTATTATTATCATATTTGTCAAATCTCACGCTTGCAAGTGGTCGTGAAGGGATTGAGAACCCCTTTACCGCGTTGGTTGCAAGGTTCTTATTTGTTTGTGTAGGTACGAGGTGACTCGCGCGTAGTCTCCTACTGGATTGATACATTGGTTCTCAAAAACTGAGAGAAATACTTACGCTGCTTTACTGCATCACCCTTTCCACTTCAAGGGAAAACCGAGTCAGTGCTCAAGAGGTAGCAAGAAGGATTTCTGGCGCCATTGCCGATGAGATCTACGCCAAGTCAAGACATATCAAGTACCCATCACAACTCTTATCCTTCGCATTACATTATTTGCCATTTGCCTCTCGTTTTCCTCTCCCCCACTTCACCCTTGCCATTTTATTTGCCCTCTTTTCCCGTTCGCCTCCTTTTCGCTCGTCTCGTCGTTATGGATAGTCCTTTGTCTACTCCCTTGTCTCCCGAGAATGAAATTCTTAATTTTAAACAAAGGGAGGGAGAAAATCTAAAAGATGCTTGGTACAGAATTTTCAATGCGCAAAATAGACCTACTAGGAAGCAATACACTTCCGTTCTTCTTCGCAATCTTTTTGTCGGCATCACTCCTTGGAATAGATATATTGTGGATACCATTACCGGAGGGAATTTCTTCGGTAGCCATACTTTTGATTCATATAATGCTATGATAGATTTGTTTGGCACACCACCTCTCTTGGTTAATGGAACTATGTTAACTTTGGAACATGTTATGCAAAAGCTCGATATTATCGAAAATAAAGTTTCCACTATTGAATTAATTGAGAATTTGGATAAAAAGATCCACAACCAAATTATCCAATATGGATCTAAGGTAGGAGTTACTCTGAAATCTTTTAAAGAAAAAGAACCCATTAATGAAACAATAGACCAAGATTCCACTAGAATTGATAAGCTTGAGGGTATTCTTACCAACTTGGGTCCGCTTTTTCTGCCGTAAGGAATACTTCAAATCCCCCTACCAAAGTTGCCAAACTAATGTACGTTCCTAAGAATAAGGGTGAAACTTCTAGTAAGGAAAATGCGGATCTCAAATCCATAAGTTTTCACCCAAACTTTCTCACTATCCTTAAGGAACCTTTTGCTACAAATGATTTTCTCGGTTTTGTGCCTAATAGTTTGGTAATTAATAAAAATAAAGAAGTTCCTAGGGGTTATAGGTGTCTCATTGAAGAATTACCTACCAAAGATGGCAATACCTAGATCTATTCTCTCTTTTATGCCTAGCTAGGGCGTTAAACGATAGCGCTTGTTGGGAGGCAACCCAATTTTATTTCTATTCCTTGCTTTTTGTTACTGTTTAGTAATAAATAATTTATATAGCCTATGTTTTGGTTGTGTTTTTTGTGTTTAATTAGTATTTGTGCCAAGTAGAACCGTTGGGAAGACTTGGGGAAAGTCTTTTTGATCTTGCTGTAAAAAACAGAAACTTTAGCACTCACGATAATTGCTGCCATTTTTATTTGGAGAGTGATATTTAGTTAATTATTTTTTAAGATGATTAATAGGTAAATTCCTCAAGTCCAGAAATTTATTTTAGAATTTTTGGGGTTCCAGAAGTTTGCGTTAGCTACATATTACTACAGACTGTTCTGTTTTTGACAGATTCTGTTTTTTCATGTGTTGTTTGCTTATTTTGATGATTCTATGGCTAGTAATAGAGTTTATAAACCATAGAGAAGTTGGAATACAGTAGGTTTAACACCAATATAAATCAAGAATGAGTTCATTACAGTACCTTGAAGTGGTGTTTTGTTTTCTTTCGCTAATGAAGCTCACGAGATTTTCTATTTAAGTTTTGTCTTGTGAAGTTTTCAAGTTTTGGGTGAAGATTTGATGGATTATGGAACAAAGAGTGGCAAGAGCCTAAGATTGGGGATGCCCAAGGCACCCCAAGGTAAAATCCAAGGACACCAGAAAGCCTAAGCTTGGGGATGCCCTGGAAGGCATCCCCTCTTTCGTCTTCGTCTATCGGTAACTTTAGTTGGAGCTATATGTTTATTCACCACATGATATATGTTTTGCTTGGAGCGTCTTGTATGATTTGAGTCTTTGCTTTCTATTTTACCACAATCATCCTTTCTGTACACACCTTTTGAGAGAGACTCACATGAATGGGAATTTATTAGAATACTCTATGTGCTTCACTTATATCTTTTGAGCTATATAGTTTTTTCTCTAGTGCTTCACTTATATCTTTTAGAGCATGGCGGTAGTTCTATTTTATAGAAATAATTGATCTCTCATGGTTCACTTATATTATTTTGAGAGTCCCTTAGAGCAACATGGCAATTTGCTTTTAAGAATAATAAAAACTTTCATATAAGTGCATTGAATACTATGAGAAATTTGATACTTGATAATTGTTTTGAGATATGGAGATGGTGATTGAGGGAGTCCTGGACAAGGGGGTGTCCGGATGGCCAGACTATCATCATCGGCCGGACTCCAAGACTATGAAGATACAAGATTGAAGACTTCGTCCCGTGTCTGGATGGGACTTTCCTTGGCGTGGAAGGAAAGCTTGGCAATACGGATATGTAGATCTCCTACCATTGTAACCGACTCTGTGTAACCCTAGCCCTCTCCGGTGTCTATATAAACCGGAGGGTTTTAGTCTGTAGGACGAACAACCATTACAACAATCATACCATAGGCTAGCTTCTAGGGTTTAGCCTCCTTGATCTCGTGGTAGATCCACTCTTGTACTACCCATATCATCAATATTAATCAAGCAGGAGTAGGGTTTTACCTCCATGGAGAGGGCCCGAACCTGGGTAAAAACATCGTGTCCCTTGTCTCCTGTTACCATCCGCCTAGACGCACAGTTCGGGACCCCCTACCCGAGATCCGCCGGTTTTGACACCGACATTGGTGCTTTCATTGAGAGTTCCTCTGTGCCGTCACGACCAGGAAGGATGCCTCTTCCCGTCTTTAAAGACGGTACCATCGCCAAAGGAGCTTTGGCCGCCGGCCAAACTATCCGGCTAGGTGGTTTTCTTATGACCGCCTGTTCGGCCACCGCTTCGACGATGACCTCTCGGGTCATCAAATGCAATCTTCACATCAAGTCGGAATTCGCCGAGCAGCTGAACCCAATGGAGCTCTCCTCCATAAACGAGCTCCTGGATCGCATCGCCGCCCTGGGAGTCGCTACAGACTACAATCAGATTGGGCTTAAAACCGATCTGAGAGAGATTTACTCTCCCCAGGTTACCCACCACATTGCGGTGGTAGAGGAACAACGCGGCGACTCTTCTTCTGTATTAAAAACTAGTTATGTCCGGACTCCCAAACCCTCCATGCCGGATTCCCGCGGAGGGACGGACGTCAATCAAGTACTGAACCTAAAGTCAGGCAGCGGACTAGACTCGTTGGACAACGTCCAGCAATCCAAGCTCCCAAATTCGGAAACTTGTCAGCTCTTGAGCCTCAAGATGGGCAGGGTTCCAGACTCAACTCCACCCACCCACCCAAACATATGCGATCTATCTCAAATCCGGCAAGAGCCCGCTGAAATAGTACATCATTACTGGGCCAGATTTCTCCTGGTTATGGACAACATAAAAGACTGCCGTGAGGAAAACACAATTTCAATTTTCTGCAATAATTGCACGAACAAGGGAATCTTGGACGCCATAAGTCTTCGTGAAATTACACGCTTCGCCGACCTGGTGTCCATAGTACGAAAGTACTGTGCGATGGAGGGTTTCCGGAAAACCGAAACTAACTTTTGGGACAATCCGGCTCCGAATACAACCCTAGTCCGAAACAAAAGGGTGCATCATGCTCAGGCACCCGGTACAAAAACCAAAAAGCAAAAACCCCATAAAGGGCACGAAACCGTACTGGAGGGATGGCTCAGCGGCCCCTGTAAAATTCACAGTACAGAGGGCGCCACTCCAACACATAGCCCTCGATCATGTTGGATACTGCGGCAGGTGGCCAAAAGTGGCGAAGAGCTTCTAGCCCTGGAGAACCACTCCAACAGTACCAGTACGGTGTCAACAGTCTTCGAGACTTTCGCATCAAATAATATGCGGAAACGAACAATCCGGAGCCTCGCCGAAGTCTACCAAGTAGCAACAACAAATCCATGGAGCGACACGGCTATCACCTTCAACGCCAGCGACGAACCTAAATTCCGAACTGCCCGAGCACCAGCCGCATTGGTCCTCAGCCCAATAGTGGACGACTTTCGTCTTACCAAGGTGCTCATGGATGGCGGCGGCGGATTAAACCTCATCTACGAGGAAACCGTTCAAAAAATGGAAATAGTCTGGAGCCGCATTGAGCGAAACAGCACAACCTTTAGAGGAATAATCCCTAGTCGGGAAGCACGCTGCACAGGAAAAATTACACTAGATGTGGTGTTCGGTTCGTCGGACAATTACAGGTCCGAGGAGGTCACGTTCCAAGTGGCCCCGTTCAGCAGCGGATATCACGCTTTATTAGGGCGAGAGGCATTCACAATTTTTCAAGCCATACCCCATTACGTGTACATGAAGCTTAAGATGCCCGGGCCCAATGGAATAATCACTCTTGTCAGTGATCCGGACATAGCACTCCGCGCCGAAAACAAGATAGCCGCACTAGCCCTAGAGGCACTATCCGAAGCCCTAGCGGCAGAAGAACTCACCGCGCTGCGCTCCACGGTGAACAGGGACGATGTGATACTCGATAAGAGATCCAAGTCCACCTCTTTTAAACCAGCGGACGAAATAGTCAAATTCCAGGTCCATCCAACGGACCCCACAAAGACGGCCTCCATCGGGGCACAATTAAACCCTGATGTAGACGCCGCACTACGAGAATTCCTTCGGGAAAATTGGGATATATTTGCCTGGCAACCTTCAGATATGCCAGGAATCCCACACAGGCTGGCAGAACACAGCCTAAATATCCTAAAAGGATTCAAGCCAGTCAAACAGGCTCTTCGGCGATTTTCCGAACCCAAAAGACAGGCAATGGGAGAGGGGCTAGCCAAGCTATTAGAAGCCGGATTCATCAGAGACATCAAACATCCAGACTGGCTAGCAAACCTTGTAATGGTACCAAAAAATGACAAATCCTGGCGCCTTTGTGTCGATTTTAAAGACCTTAAGAAGGCCTGCCCAAAGGATACTTTCCCACTTCCCCGCATCGACCAAATCATCGATGCTACCGCAGGGCACGATTCATTGTGCTTCCTCGACGCATATTCCGGATACCATCAAATCAAGATGGGAGAAACAGACCAGGCCGCAACGGCATTCATTACTCCATACGGACCATTCTGCTTCAACACAATGCCCTTCGGACTCAAAAACGCCGGCGCAACATATCAGCGCATGATTCAGACATGTCTGGCTACCCAGATCGGCAAAACAGTGGAGGCATACGTAGACGACGTGGTCGTCAAGACCAAACATGTCGAAACTCTAGTAGACGACTTGAGGCTCACATTCGACAACCTCCAAGCATACGCCATTAAGCTCAACCCGGAAAAATGCGTTTTCGGCGTACCAGCCGGAAAGCTCTTGGGCTTCATTGTATCCGGTAGAGGAATTGAAGCAAACCCAGCAAAGATCCGAGTTCTATCACAATTGGATATCCCAAAAGACCTCAAACAAATACAAAAATTAACCGGATGCGTGGCGGCTTTAAGCCGCTTCATCTCCCGTTTGGGGGAAAAGGCATTGCCCCTCTATCGCCTCCTCAGGCGCACCGAACACTTCGAGTGGACGGATGCTGCAACGGTCGGACTCGAAGAAATAAGGGCCATACTGGCAACAAATCCGGTCCTGGCCGCGCTGAACTTGGGCGAACCAATGTTATTATATATGGCGGCAACACATCAAGTTGTCAGCGCGGTACTCGTCGTCGAATGAGAAACAGAAGGACACAAATTCCCTCTTCAAAAACCAGTGTACTACGTATCCACTGTCTTAACTCCATGCAAGTCCCGGTACCCGCATTATCAAAAGATAGCGTACGCGGTGTTCGTGGCACCCAGGAAGCTGCGACACTACTTTCAAGAGTGTTCGATAACAGTGGCCTCGGAAGTACCCCTCAACGACATTATAAACAACCGCGACGTGATGGGCAGGATTGCGAAATGGGCCATCGAGCTCTTACCATTCGACATAACTTATAAACCACGGCGAGCTATAAAGTCGCAAGTTTTAGCAGACTTCATCGTTGAATGGACCGAAGCCGAACTCCCTAAAGAGTACGGCGCATACTCCAACTGGATTATGCATTTCAACGGCTCCAAAATGTTGGCCGGCTTGGGGGCTGGCGTCGTATTAACGTCCCCAACCAGAGACATAGTCCAATACGTACTTCAGATAATGTACACGGACTCCAACAATGCAGCCAGATATGAGGCCCTCCTACATGGTCTCCGGACGGCAATCTCCATGGGTATTCAACGCCTAGAGGTGCGCGGGGATTCAAACCTTGCAATATCCCAAGTAAATGGAGATTTTGACACCAAGGATCCGAAAATGGCAGTGTCTTAAAAATGGTAGCTCGGTTCGAAGGACTCAAATTCCACCATGTAGCTCGGGATAATAACCAAGCAGCCGGCGTGTTGGCACGCATCGGCGCAAAACGCGACGCCGTCCCTCCAAACATCTTCTTGGAGCAGATCTTCAAGCCATCTGTACTATGGGAAGAGGAGTCCGGAAATAACAACACGGAAGCAACCGCACCACCCAAAACAGAACAATCTGACATAATCGGCGGCTCAGCCGATGAAATAACACCTTCAGCCCACGAAATAATGGCGGTAATTGCCCCATGGACAGAACCATTCCTAGCCTACTTAATTAGGCAGGAACTTTCCGCAGACCAAAATGAGGCCCGCTACATAGTTCGGCGATCTAAAGCCTACAAGGTCCATGAGGGAGAACTTTATAAGAAAAGCACAACCGGAGTCCTTCAAAGGTGCATCTCCGAAGAGGAAGGGCGAAACCTTCTGGCTGAAATTCACGCCGGACTAGGCGGACACCACGCTGCAGCCCGGGCCCTTGTAGGCAAGGCCTTCCGTACAAGATTTTATTGGCCAACGGCCCGGGCAGATGCCCAGGACTTAGTCCAACGATGCGTCGGTTGTCAGCTCGTTGCTAATCAGAGCCACATGCCACCCGCCGCCCTCAAAACTATACCCATCACCTGGCCGTTCGCGGTCTGAGGGCTTGACATGGTTGGGCCCCTTAAAGGGGGAACCCACAAGCAAAGGTACCTATTGGTCATGGTGGACAAATTCACCAAATGGATAGAGGCCAAGCCAGTTAAAACGGCCGAATCCGGACCAGTGATAGACTTCATATCCGGGGTAGTATACCGTTATGGCGTCCCCCACAGCATCATCACCGATAATGGCATGAACTTCACGGCCGACGAGGTTAAACTCTGGTGCAAAAATATGGGCATTAAGCTCGACTACGCTTCAGTCTATCACCCTCAAACCAACGGTCAAGTTGAACGAGCAAATGGTCTAATCATGAGCGGCATCAAACCCAGATTAGTGCGGTCCCTTACGGAATCTAACACGCACTGGGTAGAGGAGCTCGACTCCATACTCTGGGGGCTGCGGACCACACCAAACCGTACTACCGGATTCACACCATTCTTTATGGTATACAGCGCAGAGGCAGTTTTGCCCTGCGACATAATTCATGACTCACCTCGAGTGCGCATGTACGAAAAAGAGAAGCCGAGTTGGATCGGCAGGACAGCTTGGATGCATTGGAGGAGGAGCGCGACGTGGCAAAGGCTCGTTCCGCATTCTATCAGCAGCAAGCTCGAAGATATCAAAGCAGAGAAGTACGGGCTAAAACTTACAATGTTGGCGAACTAGTTCTACGCCTGTCGGACAAGAAAAAGGACAAACTCAAGCCCAAATGGGAAGGTCCCTTCGTCATCGACCAAGTCCTGACCGGCGGAGCATACCGTCTGTGAAACGCATCGGACAACCAACTCGAGCCAAACCCATGGAACGCAGCCCGCCTTCGAAGATTCTACGCCTAGCGCGGACTCAGAGTTCGTCTCCTTCCTCCGTCCACATTTTATACTTCAGTTGCCTTTTGTTTCTCTCTTTTCTCCCACCTCTTTCATAAAGCCCTCGAGGGCTGATTTGCGCATTGTTCGCACACACTTGATGTGCTACCCGCACTCATTATACCTGGGGGCTTCTTTAACAGAAGCTTACTTATACGGGCTTTATGACCAACACATGTGTCAAACTTCCGCATGTACGTTTTACTCACCATTATATGCATCGATATGACTTAAGTTTTGGCCAAGCTGGGTTGCATGGCTCCTGTGCTTACCCCTACGTTCCCGATTGTTCGGCTAGGAGGTAAAGGGAGCACCTCTGCGATTGTTACTACCGGGTCAGCCGGATGTGTACCTCAGACTGGGTGACGCCGAAAGCTAGCATTCTTAAGGGAATATTCGGTCGGTGACTTGAAAGATGATTTCTTATTTACTTATTTATCTGCCCCCAGATGCTTTTCTGCTCTTTTCGTAGTCCGGACATGCACTTTAGGGCATGCCTCCCAGGGAAAGGAACCCCTAACGGAACTATTCTCCCTGGAAGATGTTTCTTACTAACCATGTAATATAACATAACTAGTTGGGCACTTGTCTGATAAAGCACTAATGACCCCTACGCCTGGTCTCCATGCATGCCCCGGTTTTTTCAAAACCGAGAGGGTATTCGGACACACTCCGGACTCTAGGGTCCCGAGGTCGAAGCGAAAAGGTCGACAAAGACAAACGATCTACAGTCCGGCTAGAAGGCATTTTACATGTCATTTTAAATACATCGTCAAATCGATTGACTGTCCTCCTCCTCAATCCCGTCTAATAGGCTGTCTAATTTACAGCCCCGTTGGGAATACTTAGTGGCCAATTCTACTTGGCCGTACACTAAGCTCACAGGGATCTCCTTCCCATCGGGCCCCACAGGTCCGACCTCGGCCATGTGGTTTGGATCCGCCTTCTTGTACCGCGTCTTCACCATGGCCCAGGCTTCCCTGGCACCTTGACGGCAGGCTGATATCTTCCATAAACGGAAGTGCTGCCGTGCTCCCTAAAGCTTCTCCGCAAGCTCTCCAAGGCCCTCGGGTAGGGAGACGGATGACCATAAGGCCTGGACGACGCCACTCATCGCCTGCCGAACATGTTCGAGCAGTTGCACCAGCTCGGGAAGTTGGTCACCCGTTGAACTGGGCATTTCCTCTGCAGGGCGACCTGTGAGCATACCTACAGACACATTTTTGTCAATTCAACTTCCTCGCTGAACTCTTCTTTTCAAAAGAGTTTGCTCAAGCACTTACTGTAGATGTCGCGACGAAGCCGCTGATTCTCCTTCACGGAGCCAGACAGCTGGGCCCGAACACCCTTTAGCTCCTCTCCAAGCTGGGTGTGGGCATCTTGGAGTTTGTTCCTCTCCTGCTGCACCTTCATAAGCACCCTCTCGCCGGCCTTCAGCTGGCGCAGTAGCTGTTGCTTGTCCGGATCAAGTCCGGCAACATCTGCAATATTATTGTCAGACTTATACGCACGCTACACACCGCTTATCTTTTTTGAAATATGTGTTACCGGAGGGGGTCTCTGTGTCTCCTCCTGCGGCGGCTAGTGCGGCCTCTAGTTGGGCCTTGCACCCTTGTAGCTCCTGAGACAATTGGGTATTCTTCTCCGTGAGATCCTGCACATTAAATGATCCTTAAATCAGTTATTTTAACTACTTTAAGTCTCGGAGGCTACTAGCATATACAACTATTACAATCCCTTACCCGTATGTCTTTCACATACTGCTCCGTGGCTCTGGTTAAACCATCTTGAGCAGCACGGAGGTGCGCGTCTCCCGCGTTAAAGGCATTCAACGCCTCAGGGGAGAAACACGCGTCACGAAGAACTGTCCGGCGGCGCCTGTGATTCATGGCGCTCTCCACCTCAGACCTGGTGGCGGACAACCTGTCGGCATCCTCCGTTGGAGGAGCATCCGGCTCGCGCCTTGCGCTCGCCTCCCCCTCCGGACCAAGTGTTGGAGCCTGGCTGGCGGAGGCTTGGTTGGCGACCTCTCCGGGAACTGTCCGGCGAGCGCTCTTTCTCCTGAAAAAGTTATGAGCAACAATATACCTCACAGGGGCCTTTTTCTTAAAAGCGGTGGCGTGTCATACCATTGCGGTGACGTTTCAATTCGCACCGCACCCTCTTCCGCCTGCTGGGCCGAACTGACCCTGGTTGGTCAGTCGCCGTGGGATCAGCTTCCCGCCTTGAAGGCACCTCCTGCGAGACACCGTTGGTATGTGGTGGTTAGGAATAAGCACAGACGTAGTGATGGTGTCAGGGCTCCGGTCATAGTTACCTGGGAGCCGAAAATAAACCCGGGTAGTCAGCCGTAATGGCGACTAGAGCATTGTCCATGCTAAGCTGGTGTAACACCCCGTCAATCAGCTCCACCTTTATGTCCAGATCCTCTTCGGAGGCTGGATCAAGGGATCTTCCCGGATCCTCGGGTTGTGGAGCCGGACTGTGTATGCCTTCCACATCCCAGCGCAGTTCCTGCGTCAAAATCATAAAGTAAAGCGCTTAACTTGGAAAGCGTGGATCGGATGAGTAAAAAATCCGCTTACCCAGCTCCGAGGGTTATTCATGGAGAACCCATTCAATGGGCTTGTTTGGAGGAAGTCCTCCTTCTCCCCCTTGTACAGCCCGGACAGGATCTTCACCAGATCTGCGGCCGATCCCGGCCCCTTGCGGCCATGACGGGTGGCGTCATTCTCCCCGTTGAAATCCCACATGGGGTGGTCCCTATATTAGAGCGGCTGCACCCCTCGCATAATGCATGTGGCCATGGCTCCAATCATGGTCAATCCGGAATGGGCCAGCAACCTTATCCGGACCATCAAATAATGGACGCTCCTGTCTTCCTCCTGTTGAGGGCTCCGCGGGCGCCAACTTAGGCGTTTCTTCAGAGGAGCCTTACTGAACTCCGGGAGGCCGATCCGAGCTGGGTCCAGCAGTGGAGCATCTTCCACATAAAACCATTCCGAAGGCCAGTCTTCGGACACCTTCTTTGGGGTTCCGGATAATATCCGGTCCCAGCGATGCGCCATATTTTGGCTCCGCCCACTTGATATATCGACCCCTCGTGAGAACGGGGTACGAGGCAAAACAATCTCTTCCACAACGCGAAATGGGGCTCGATGCCCAAGAACAGCTCACAGAGAGCTACGAAACCCGTAATGTGCAGAATGGAGGCGGGCGTGAGGTGGTGAAGCTGGAGTCCGTAGAACTCCAGGAGCCCCCGGAGAAACGGATGTATGGGAAACCCGAGCCCCCTTATTAGATAAGGGACGAAGCACACCCGCTCTCCTTTGGAGGGACTAGGGGTGGCCTCCGCTTGCTTTCCACCTTTGTAGGTGGCCAGCCTGGCTCGAATCGGGACCATAAAGGCCGAAGGAAGGTATCCCTCCGCTTGGAGCGTCACCAGCTCGTTGTGCGGAACTAAACATCTCCTTCAATCTCCTGGCTGAGGGCTGGAAGCGCGAGAGGAGGAGCCGCGTCGACGGTCCATGATGGAGTGGATTTTTGGTCAGATATGCTCCGATGAGTACTCGCGGAAGGAAGATGGTGTGATTTGGATCTGGATTCTTGCCTCTCTTATAGGCAGATTATTTGCGACGCTAGGGGGTAAAATATGAAAATACCCTGGCCTTTCGCATTCGTGAGACACGTGGAAGAGGGCCATTATTGGGCATGGAAGCCAAGGAGCGCAACATTTATAAGGAAGCCGGACACTATTCGACAAGCACATAGAATTCGGAGGAGAATCCGCCTTGCAACGCCGAAGACAATGTACGCGCTGGACTCGTCGTCATTGAAGCCTGGTTCGGGGGCTACTGAGGGACTCCTGGACAAGGGGGTGTCCGGATGGCCGGACTATCATCATCGGCCGGACTCCAAGACTATGAAGATACAAGATTGAAGACTTCGTCCCGTGTCCGGATGGGACTTTCCTTGGCGTGGAAGGAAAGCTTGGCAATACGGATATGTAGACCTCCTACCATTGTAACCGACTCTGTGTAACCCTAGCCCTCTCCGGTGTCTATATAAACCGGAGGGTTTTAGTCCATAGGACGAACAACCATTACAACAATCATACCATAGGCTAGCTTCTAGGGTTTAGCCTCCTTGATCTCGTGGTAGATCCACTCTTGTACTACCCATATCATCAATATTAATCAAGCAGGAGTAGGGTTTTACCTCCATCGAGAGGGCCAGAACCTGGGTAAAAACATCGTGTCCCTTGTCTCCTGTTACCATCCGCCTAGACGCATAGTTCGGGACCCCCTACCCGAGATCCGCCGGTTTTGACACCGACAGGGTCCATCACAAACAGTATGCCGCAGCGCACAGAGCGCGCCAACACACATGCCAGCTGCATGGTCACCACAAGACATGGCGCATTAAATGCTCTACAGCACCCAAAATGGTGTCTAGTGGTAAGTCCTTCGAAGATGGAGTTGCACTGAGGTGGTAACTAGGTGAAAGAGGCTCTAGTTAAATAGAAAAAACCCTCTAAAGTTTACTGCAGTAAACTTCATCAGCTCAATGAGATCAACTGAGAATTACTGGAGGCCAAACAAGATGTCTGGGATGTTTAGGATAGGAAGGACTACAGTCATGGAGGTTGGGAGGGTAAATGGACCAAGTTACTCATAGTTGCTTTGGAGTTGCCAAAATGGTCCAGAAATGGAGATCATCAAGATGCACTCACATGGAGTGTCCACTTGAGTTCAAATTGGTCAAGGCTTAGTCATTAGGTCATATGATGCTGCTGTAAAAAGCTCATGCCAAATGGAGAAACCAAAATAGCACTTGCTTCACAAACACCTCTGCTGACTAGAAACTTGAAATAATTATGGTGGTCACATGGCTCAATGAAATGATGCCAAAATGGGTGGAGAGAAGTTTTATGGGTAGAAGAATGATCTGGTAATTTATCAGGATTTTGAAGCAATATAAAATATACTTCCTTCACAACCTGAAAATATTGCCAGAAACAAAGATTTGCTCCTGTGCTCACATAGATAATTGTATGGGGCTGCAAAAGGGTGGAGGGGTTTAATATGACCACATTAAGGAGTGTGCAAAAGTTCAACTCATTTGGGTGCTCCTAGCTAGTACTTCCTTCACAAAGCCTTCTGTCAGACAGAAACTTTGAAAATTCACTGAGGAAGATTGGCTAGGCAAATAAATTTGAAATTGTGCATGAGGCAATTATTTGGACATATAATCATGCCCGGAAAGGTTGGGAGTCAATAGGATAAATATAAATGGCACTTCCTACACAAAGTGCCATTCAGGGCAGAATAGGAAAAAGAATATTGGGGAATTATTTTTGAACATGGCAATGAAAAGGTTTGCCATATTTGATCAAGATATGACCCAAACGATTTATGAGAATTATTTGGGAATTTTAGGAGTGAGGGAAATATAGGTTGCTTCACAACCTAGGGCAGTTGGAGTTATTCCTTTAATAGAAAAAGGAATATTCCCAATAAAAAGAATATTGGGATTTGGGCTAGGATGGAAATGACAGGGTCTAGGGAAAGATTTGTATATGACAAGCCACTCTGGAAACAAAGAAGAGGGCATCTTCTTTCATTTCCAAACCACAAAGCCACGGAAAAAGAAAACTCAGGCAAAAACCTCGGAAAAACAAAAGAAAAAGAAAGGGCCAAAAATCAGGCTGTGACAAAATGCCACATGATTATACTTGAACGGCTCAAATAAACAACAAGTTGTCTCGCTTGGCCTACATAGTGAAAGGCCTAATGCGCAACGCGGAGCACTGACGCTCGAATATGGCCGGGAAAACAGGGAAACCGACATGTAGGGCACACCTGTCGGGACAACGTAGCGCAGACTAGTCCAATGGAGGAACTGGCCCACGACCTCCTCGCCACCGGCAACCGTTCATGTGGGTCATGGGGGCCAACAACGTGGCGCAGCTCCAGCATCGCTTCTGGACACGGCGACCGCGGTGAGGGACATGCTCATCGTCGCTAGACATGGTCATTTTAGTGTGACGATGGTGGCGTTAGTGCTGTGGCATTCTACCTCTTGAGCACTGCAATGGTTTTCCCTTGAAGAGGAAAGGGTGATGCAGTAAAGCAGTGTAAGTATTTCCCTCAGTTTTTGAGAACCAAGGTATCAATCCAGTAGGAGACCACGCGCGAGTCACCTCAAACCTACACAAACAAATAAGAACCTCGCAACCAACGCGATAAAGGGGTTGTCAATCCCTTCACGGCCACTTGCAAGAGTGAGATCTAATAGATATGATAATAATAAGATAAGTATTTTTTGGTATTTTTATGATAAGTAAAGATTGAAAAATAAAATAGATTGGAAACATATATGATGTAAGATAGACTCGGGGCCATAGGTTTCACTAGTGGCTTCTCTCGAGATAGCATTAGTATTACGGTGGGTGAACAAATTACTATCGAGCAATTTATAGAAAAGTGAATAATTATGAGAATATCTAGGCATGATCATGTATATAGGCATCACATCCACGACAAGTAGACCGACTCCTGCCTGCATCTACTACAATTACTCCACACATCAACCGCTATCTAGCCTGCATCTAGAGTATTAAGTTCATAAGAACAGAGTAACGCCTTAGCAAGATGACATGATGTAGAGGGATAAACTCATGCAATATGATATAAACCCCATATTTTTATCCTCGATGGCAACAATACAATACATGTCGGTTCCCTTTCTGTCACTGGGATCGAGCACCGCAAGATTGAACCCAAAGCTAAGCACTTCTCCCATTGCAAGAAAGATCAATCTAATAGGCCAAACCAAACTGATAATTTGAAGAGACTTGCAAAGATAAACCAATCATACATAAAAGAATTCAGAGAAGATTCAAATATTGTTCATAGATAATCTAGATCATAAACCCACAATTCATCGGATCTCGACAAACACACCGCAAAAGAAAATTATATCGAATAGATCTCCAAGAGAATTGAGGAGAACTTTGTATTGAGATCCAAAGAGAGAGAAGAAGCCATCAATCTAATAACTATGAACCCGAAGGTCTGAGGTAAACTACTCACACATCACCGGGGAGGCCATGGAGTTGATGTAGAGGCCCTCCGTGATCAATGCCCCCTCCGGCGGAGCTCCAGAAAAGGCCCCAAGATGGGATCTCTCGGGTATAGAAGGTCGCCACGGTGGAATTAGGTATTTATGGTGCTCCTGGATGTGTGCGGGGTACATGGATATATATAGGAGGAAGAAGTAGGTCGGTGGAGCAATGAGGGGCCCACGAGGGTGGAGGGCTCGCCCAGGGGGGTAGGCGCGCCCCCTGCCTCGTGGCCTCCTCGATCGTTTCTTGACGCCCACTCCAAGTCTCCTGGATCACGTTTGTTGAGAAAATCACGTTCCCGAAGGTTTCATTCCGTTTGGACTCCGCTTGATATTCCTTTTCTACGAAACACTGAAATAGGCAAAAAACAGCAATTTGGGCTAGGCCTCCGGTTAATAGGTTAGTCCCAAAAATGATATAAAAGTGTAAAATAAAGCCCATTAACATCCAAAATAGGTAATATAATAGCATGGAGCGATCAAAAATTATAGATACGTTGGAGATGTATCATGGCACGACCAACAGTATGTTTGGTTTGTGCCCAAGGTTGCCCCATCAAAGAATTGGGTAGCCAAAATTTTGGTTGAGGTTTTGGTTGCCCATGATTTGGCCGACATTGGCAAGAAAAATGAACTAGAGTTGGCTAGAGTTCATTGGCATTCCAAAAAAATGGCAACCATCCAAACAAAGACCGATCTTTGGGTCATGACCAAAATTTTGGTAAGGTGCACTTTGGCCACAATCCAAACACACCCCAACACTCGGCTCGTCGAGGATGCACGAGGGCGCCGGGACGCGTCCGCGGAGTGGTGTAGCGCGGCCAACTGCATCCTCAGGACCCGAGATCATGCCGAGTCGTCTTGCTTTTTCAATGACATGCGGGGATCGCATGTTAGCAAAGGGCATCTCCAACGTTGCCACGACCGCAGCTGACTAACCTAGCACACCAACAATCCTCGTCCCTCACGCCATCGCACGGTGCGTTCCCAGCCGGCGCCAGCTGCCCGCATTCATGTCATCCATCCGTATGCCGTTGTTAAGAGGCTCGGTGCCCGAGGAACCAACTCCGGTGACTTAATGACGCACTAGGACGCTTGGCCTCACCGGAATGCACTACTTAAAGCGGCAACGCCTAGCTAACCTCCACACCATAGTGCATTGTCCTCCTACCTGGCACCACATCGGCCATGACCGCAAGCGCGAATGCTCTGCAGGAGAGCTTGTGTTCTGGGATGAAGCTCGAGGTTGCCGCCCTCGCTCAAGTCGCCTCTCGTGACGCAATAGTGGCGTAGCCAGACGCGGACGCGACTGCAGAAGCGGTGGCCACGCTGGCGGCCGACGACGGGAGCACCATCAGCCACGCGTCCAACTTATCGCCATCCAATGTCCGGCAACGCCGAGGTCGGGGACTCCTCCAAGGATGAGTAGGGCATGTGAGGCGGCAGGGCATGGTGTGCCAACTGGCCGGTCCGTATCCCGTGTTCTACTCTTCCTCGCCGGAGACCGCACCTTCACTTGACGGGTCTTGAACCCAGCCCCCATACATGGAGATCGCAGATGGAGGACATCAGTCGCCGTTGTAGAATAGGTTTAGGGTCGGGTTCCTTTTATTTTTCTGTCCTATAAAAGATCAAAATATAATGAAAATCTTCCGTGTTTGCATTAATCTCAGCCGGTGTATATGAACTTTCACAATAATATAGTATATTGTAGGAGTACTAGCAAGATGCCCGTGCGTTGCACGGAAGATCAAGATCTTGTGGGAGAAAAGGATGAACGAGGGAAGGCCTTATCTGCAAATGTGGAGAGGACTGCGGGTAAATTGTCATAGTTTCCTTCCTATCCGTTAGATATAGATCGGACAGCATATATTGCAGGATGACAGGCACACCATCATCACCAAATCTGTTTTTTATTGAACCAGAAAAAGCTAACATGCGAAGTAAAATAAACACATAGGGTCTATACATACACAATTTATCTTAGGCACTCCAATAGTACGTCCACTACACATTCACGCATTTCACATCTTTCTACATCTACGGGAACCTATGAAAGGGTTAACGTAAATTGCCTCTCTCTCTCCTCCCCTGATTTTTATGGTGGTGGGCCCCTCCCTCCCCCCAATCTACAATCAACAGCTCACACGTTTCACATTACGTTAATTACGTAACTGGGATTACGTAGTTGTAGCATTACTCGTCCTAAAAACCCTACTAAGCCAACCTCCAAGCATATTGCGCGGGAAAAGTCCCGGCCGGGCCGTTTTAGTCGGGCTTACCCGATTACTAGCAGTAGTGCTGATGGATCGCGCGAAGCAAAAAGGAAAAAAGGTGGTACACTCATAGCATCCTTGTCATGGTCGCATTGCACCCCACACACGTTCGGTCCTGCACACGGCTCATGCAAACGGAACACGCTTGGGCTTGCCTCTTCACTAACACGTGGGACTGCACTTGGAGAAACCGACCATGCGCCAAACTCCCCCTGCCCACCGCGCGAAAATCCTCCCCCCCCCACCCAAAAATTCCCCCCAAATCCTAGATTCAACTGCCCTTCGACCAACTAGCCAATAATATTCCCCAAACCCCCTCCCCGCCCCCCGTCCCCCTCCACTCCATTCGCTCCACCAAAGCCGCCCTCCTGAACGCGCCGATACATCGGCACCGCGGTTCGTCAAGGAGACGCACGACAATCCTCTCGCTCCCACAGTACACTCTCATAGTCTGTCGTCCTCTAGCCGCGCCGCCACCGTTGGCGACGTTCTTGTGGAGGCGCACGGCGGTCAGTGCTGCCACCGTTGGCGGCGTTCGTGTGGAGATGCACAGCGGTCAGCTTCTCCCACGGTACGCGCATTCTAGACTGAGGCCCCGTGCATGTCGGTGTAGCGCTGAATGTTAGCTGATAGACGCTGTTAATCTCACTGTTAGCCAAAGTTGTTTACAGTCAATATGCTTTGCTTAAGAAGCTTCCCTGCCCTGTTCTACACTCAATCTGCTTAGCTGAGATGGCATGCCATGGCCGATTAGTTGCTAAAATATCCTGCCATATATTTATTGTGATGTAGATTGCCATGGTATAGTAGCCAATTTGTTAGGAGAAATAGCTCTACACCATTTTATACTCGATCTTGTTGCAATGGCCTTCGATAGTTTGATGGTTGTGTGCTCGGCCTCATTGACTACTGAAGCAGCCTGCCATAATTTAGCACTCATATCTGTTTGCTGAATTAGCTTTACATATATTTCGTTACTTAGATCTGCTCGTCCAAATATCTTGCCATAGCTTTAGACATCGACCTAGGTATTTTTTTCTGGACTTCATAAAAAAGCATATATGTTTTTCCTGTAATATCTAGTAGAAGAACTAATTTGTATGTCTAACAGATGGACAAGACTTGGATAGCTTCTGCTTGAAGATTCTTCGCTGCATATGTCGAGGGGGTTGAAAACTTCATGAACTTTATTAGAGCAAAGTACTGTGGTCCGAAATCAGATGTGCTCTTCCCGTGTAGCAGTTGTATGAATTCAGTTACAAGACCCCAATCAACTATGCAAAATCATCTACACTTGTATGGGATGTCGGTCACATATACTAGGTGGGTTCATGATGGTGAAGTTGTGAACGTCAAAATTTATTGACTACGTGGAAGCAGCAGATCACCATCTTGATCTGCCTGATGCTCAGGTGGAAGAGGAGGAGGAGGAGGTGGTGGCGGAGCCAGTGAGTTTGACCAACATTGAAACAATGCTACGAAATGCTCGTGCATTCCATGAACTTTCACCTACAGAAGAAAAATGGTGGGCCCGCATGTTGGAACAATGCAACGTGGCTGTCACCCTAGGAAGTAAGCTGTCAGTATTCTCAGCTATGATCACCTTTCTTCAGGTGAAGACATCTGAGCGGATGACCAACAAATCATTTGATGCGATGTTTGCTGCTTTCTGCAAAGCTTTCCCAAATGCGTCTGAGCTGCCACACATACAGTAAAATGAAGAATTTCCTTCGTGCAGTTGGAATTGGACATGATATGATCCATGTTTGTAAGAATAATTGTGTTCTGTTTCGGAAGGATTATGCCAACTTAAGTGAATGCTCGAAATGCAAATCATCAAGATGGAAAGACGGCGATGCTGTGAAGAGGATTCCTCATAATGTTCTGAGACATTTTCCAGTTACACCAAGATTGCAGAGGTTGTTTCATGATGCTGAAACAAGAGAGGATGTACTGTGGCATTCTAGGAACCAGGAGTACAGAGATCAGAATGTAATGAGCCATCCATCACAGGTAGTGAGTGGAAAAGCCTCAATCAGAAACACAAAAATTTTGCTGCTGACCTGAGAAACATTAGACTTGGCTTAGCTTCAGATGGAGTTAACCCATTTGGCCACCAGAGCGCCACATATAGCATGTGGCCAGTGCTTGTTATCCCTTACAACATGCCTCCAAATTTCTGCACCAAAGAATCAAACTACATGATGGCCTTCCTCATCCTAGGTCCAAAAAGTCCTGGAAAGGATTTTGATTTGTTCATGGAGCCTCTTGTGGAGGAACTTCAACAACTGTGATGCCTGGATAATCAAGCTACAGTAAACCCCTGTTAATGATGCCAGGTCATCATGATTAAAATTTGCTAAACTTCACTCATTTCAAACTTAGTTCAAATAAAAATTCAAATAACAATTCAAGTTATAGTTTCTTAAAACAGTGAATAAAAATGTTCAAAAGGTTACAAATATTCACTAGCTAATTAACAAATAACATCCAACATTTAACAAATTATTTAATTGCCCTGAAACAATTACAATAGTGACCAAAACAGCCCCATTAATACAAATTCATTTAAACAAATTTCAAATGAATTCAAATGCTCCTCAAACTTTTGTGGCAGTGAGATATATTGCCTAATGATTGTTGAGATCAATTTCACATTTTACAAAAAAAATTGGCGTGAAAAGTAATTACAAAACAAAAAGTAAAAATGAAAGAGAAAGTAAAAATAAAAATAAAAATAAAAGGTAAAGAAGCAAAATGAACCCCCCCTCTCAACTAGGCCAGGGCCAGCTGGCCACTGCACCAGGCCGACCCACCAAACCCCCTGGTTCCCCTTCCTCTGTTCACCCCCATCCCTGTGGACATAGAGCACTCGTCCACGGCGTCGATGGCCATGGGGCGGCCATCCGGTGGCTCCCCGGCGTCCTCAAGATGTCGACGACCCCGTCAGCACCCCAGAACCCTAACGCCCCTCTTTCCTTTCCTCTCTCTCTCTCTCTCTCTCTCTCTCTCTCCCTTGCCAGATCCGCCGCGACGCACGCCCCTCCCCGAGCGTCTCTATCACCGCTCGCCATCATCCACGCAGCCACCAACCGCCTCTCGTATCGCCAGTGTGTCCAGGAGCATCCTTGTCCTTGCCTACATCGTATACATCGACCCATTCGAGCTCAGTGTCACCACAACGCCGGATTGGCACCGTCTTCAACCTTGAGACGCCGTCGTTCCTCCTCTTCGATCTACTCCCCTGCAGCTCCTAAACTTACACCGAGCCGTCGTGTGCTCCTTGGTGAGCTCCGCTTCCTCCCCCCTCTCTGCTCCTCGATTTGCCGCTCGTTGCTGCTGCTACCATTGCTGTCGTCGCTCTGCCGCTGCTACCATGCTCACCACCGCTGTTGCTGCCCGTTTCAAATCCCGACAAGCATGATGACACGTCTCCAACGTATCTATAATTTTTGATTGCTCCATGTTATTATATTATCTATTTTGGATGTTAATGGGCTTTATTTTACACTTCTATATCATTTTTGGGACTAAACTACTAACTAGAGGCCCAACCCAAATTGTAATTTTTTTTCTATTTTAGGGTTTCAAAGAAAAGGAATATCAAATGGAGTCCAAACGGAATGAAACTTTCGGGAACGTGATTTTCTCAACAAACGTGATCCAGGAGACTTGGAGTGGGCGTCAAGAAACGATCAAGGAGGGCACGAGGCAGGGGGGCCGCCTACCCCCCGGGCGCGCCCTCCACCCTTGTGGGCCCCTCGTTGCTCCACTAACGTACTTCTTCCTCCTATATATATCCACGTATCCCCCAAACATCCATGAGCACCACAAAAACCTAATTCCACCGCCGCAACCTTTTGTACCCGAGAGATCCCATCTCGAGGCCTTTTCCGGAGCTCCATCGGAGGGGGCATTGATCATGGAGGGCCTCTACATCAACTCCATGGCCTCTCCAGTGATGTGTGAGTAGTTTACTTCAGACCTTCGGTTCCATAGTTATTAGCTCGATGGCTTCTTCTCTCTCTTTGGATCTCAATACAAAGTTCTCCTTGATCTTCTTGGAGATCTATTCAATGTAACCTTCTTTTGCGGTGTGTTTGTCAAGATCCGATGAATTGTGGGTTTATGATCAAGTTTATCTATGAACAATATTTGAATCTCCTCTGAATTATTTTATCTATGATTGGTTTATCTTTGCAAGTCTCTTCGAATTATCAGTTTGGTTTGGCCTACAAGATTGATCTTTCTTGCAATGGGAGAAGTGCTTAGCTTTGGGTTCAATCTTGCGGTGTCCTTTTCCAGTGACAGTAGGGGTAGCAAGGCACGTATTGTATTTTTGCCATCGAGGATAAAAAGATGGGGTTTATATCATATTGCATGAGTTTATCCCTCTACATCATGTCATCTTACTTAAAGCATTACTCTGTTCTTATGAACTTAATACTCTAGATGCATGCTGGATAGCAGTCGATGTGTGGAGTAATAGTAGTAGATGCAGAATCGTTTCGGTCTACTTGTCGCGGATGTGATGCCTATATACATGATCATACCTAGATATTCTCATAACTATGCTCAATTCTATCAATTGCTCGACAGTAATCCGTTTACCCATCGTAATACTTATGCTCTTGAGAGAAGCCACTAGTGAAACCTATGCCCGCCGGGTCTATCTTCCATCATATTAATCTTCCAACACTTAGTTATTTCCTTTGTCATTTATTTTACTTTGCATCTTTATTTCTCTTTATCATAAAAATACCAAAAATATTATCTTATCATATCTATCAGATCTCATTCTCGTAAGTGACCGTGAAGGGATTGACAACCCCTTTATCGTGTTGGTTGCGAGGTTCTTATTTGTTTGTGTAGGTGCGTGGGACTCGAGCGTGATCTCCTACTGGATTGATACCTTGGTTCTCAAAAACTGAGGGAAATACTTACGCTACTTTGCTGCATCACCCTTTCCTCTTCAAGGGAAAACCAACGCAGTGCTCAAGAGGTAGCAAGATGGATTTTTGGCGCCGTTGCCGGGGAGATTCGCACCAAGTCAAGTCAAGATCCGACTCCTAACAACGAGCCATTTTTGGCACCATTGCCGGAGTCTACGCACACGTCAAGACATACCAAGTACCCATCACAATCTCTTATCCCTCGCATTACATTATTTGTCATTTGCCTCTCGTTTTCCTCTCCCCCACTTCACCCTTGTCGTTTTATTCGCCCTCTGTTCCTTTCGCCCTCTTTTTCCGTTCCCCTTCTCTTTTCCAGTTTGCCTCTTTTGCCCGTTTCTTGTTTGCTTGTGTGTTGGATTGCTTGCTTGTCACAATGGCTCAAGATAATACTAAATTGTGTGACTTTACCAATACCAACAACAATGATTTTCTTAGCACTCCGATTACTCCTCTTACCGATGCTCAATCTTGTGAAATTAATGCTGCTTTGTTGAATCTTGTCATGAAAGATCAATTCGTCGGCCTTCCTAGTGAAGATGCTGCTACCCATCTAAATAGCTTTGTTGATTTGTGTGATATGCAAAAGAAGAAAGATGTGGATAGTGATATTGTTAAACTTAAGCTATTTCCGTTTTTTCTTAGAGATTGTGCTAAAGCTTGGTTTTCGTCTTTGCCTAAAAATAGTATTGATTCATGGAATAAGTGCAAAAATGCTTTTATCTCTAAGTATTTACCTCCCGCTAAGATCATCTCTCTTAGAAATGATATTATGAATTTTAAGCAACTTGATCATGAACATGTTGCACAATCTTGGGAGAGGATGAAATTAATGACACGTAATTGCCCTACACATGGTTTGAATTTATGGATGATTATACAGAATTTTTATGCCGGATTGAATTTTGCTTCTAGAAATCTTTTAGATTCGGCCGTGGGAGGCACTTTTGTGGAAATCACTTTAGGAGAAGCTACTAAAATCCTAGATAATATTATGGTTAATTATTCTCAATAGCACACCGAAAGATCTACTGGTAAAAAAGTGCATGCGATAGAAGAAATTAATGTTTTGAGTGGAATGATTGATGAACTTATGAAATTGTTTGCTAATAAGAGTGCTCCTACTGATCCTAATGATATGCCTTTGTCTACTTTGATTGAGAATAATAATGAATCTATGGATGTGAATTTTGTTGGTAGGAACAATTTTGGTAATAACGCGTATAGAGGTAATTTTAATTCTAGGCCGTTTCCTAGTAATTCCTCTAATAATTATGGTAATTCCTACAACAATTCTTATGGAAATTTTAATAAGGTGCCCTCTGAATTTGAGACTAGTGTTAAGGAGTTTATGAATTCACAAAAGAATTTCAATGCTTTGCTTGAAGAAAAATTGCTTAAAGTTGATGAATTGGCTAGGAACGTTGATAGAATTTCTCTTGATGTTGATTTTTTGAAACTTAGATCTATTCCACCTAAGCATGATATCAATGAGTCTCTCAAAGCCATGAGAATTTCCATTGATGAGTGCAAAGAAAGAACCGCTAGGATGCATGCTAAGAAAGATTGCTTTGTGAAAGCATGTTCTTCTACTTTTCATGATAATAAGGATGAAGATCTAAAAGTGATTGATGTGTCCCCTATTAAATCTTTGTTTTGCAATATGAATCTTTATAATGATGGGACTGAAGTTGATCCACCTTTACCTAGAAGGCGTTCCAAAAATTCGGAGTTTTTAGATCTTGATGCAAAAATTGATAAAGTGGGATTGAAGAGGTCAAAACTTTAAATAGCAATGAAACCACTATTTTGGACTTCAAGGAATTTAATTATGATAATTACTCTTTGATAGATTGTATTTCCTTGTTGCAATCCGTGCTAAATTCTCCTCATTCTTATAGTAAAAATAAAGCTTTTACTAAACATATTGTTGATGCTTTGATGCAATCTTATGAAGAAAAACTTGAGTTGGAAGTTTCTATCCCTAGAAAACTTTATGATGAGTGGGAACATATAATAAAAATTAAAATTGAATATCATGAGTGCTATGATTTTTGTGATTTGGGTGCTAGTGTTTCCACGATTCCAAAAACTTTGCGTGATTTGCTAGGTTTCCGTGATTTTGATGATTGCCTTTAAACTTGCACCTTGCGGATTCCACTATTAAGAAACCTATGGAAAGAATTAATGATTTTCTTATTGTTTCAAGTAGGAACTATGTGCCCGTATATTTCATTGTTCTTGATATAGATTGCAATCCTTCATGTCATATTATTCTTGGTAGACCTTTCCTTAGAACGATTGGTGAAATTATTGATATGAAGGAAGGGAATATCAAATTCCCATTTCCATTAAAGAAAGGCATGGAACACTTCCTAGAAAATAAATTAAATTACCATATGAATCTATTATGAGAGCCACTTATGGATTGCCTACCAAAGATGACAATACCTAGATCTATCTTCGCTTTTATGCCTAGCTAGGGGCGTTAAACGATAGCGCTTGTTGGGCGGCAACCCAATTTTATTTTTATTCCTTGATTTTTGCTACTGTTTAGTAATAAATAATTTATATAGCCTATTTTTTTGTTGTGTTTTTTTTGTTTAATTAGTATTTGTGCCAAGTAGAACCGTTGGGAAGACTTGGGGAAAGTCTTTTTGATCTTGGTGAAAAAAATAGAAACTTTAGCGCTCACGAGAATCTCTGCCATTTTTATTTGCAGAGCGCTATTTAGTTAATTCTTTTTGAAGATGATTAATATATAAATTCCTCACGCCCAGCAATTTATTTTAGAATTTTTGGGGTTCCATAGTTTGCGTCAGATACAGATTACTACAGACTGTTCAGTTTTTGACAGATTCTGTTTTTCGTGTGTTGTTTGCTTATTTTGATGAATCTATGGCTAGTAAAAGAGTTTATAAACCATAGAGAAGTTGAAATACAGTAGTTTTAACACCAATATAAATAAATAATGAGTTCATTACAGTACCTTGAAGTGGTGTTTTGTTTTCTTTCGCTAACGGAGCTCACGAGATTTTCTATTTTGAGTTTTGTGTTGTGAAGTTTTCAAGTTTTGGGTAAAGATTTGATGGATTATGGAACAAGGAGTGGAAAGGGCCTAAGCTTGGGGATGCCCATGGCACCCCAAGGTAAAATTCAAGGACACCAAAAAGCCTAAGTTTGGGGATGCCCCGGAAGGCATCCCCTCTTTCGTCTTCGTCTATCGGTAACTTTACTTGGAGCTATATTTATATTCACCACATGATATGTGTTTTGCTTGGAGCGTCTTGTATGATTTGAGTCTTTGATTTTTATTTTACCACAATCATCCTTGCTGTACACACCTTTTGAGAGAGACTCACATGATTTGAAATTTATTAGAATACTCTATGTGCTTCACTTATATCGTTTGAGCTATATAGTTTTTGCTCTAGTGCTTCACTTATATCTTTTAGAGCACGGTGGTGGATTTGTTTTATAGAAACTATTGTTCTCTCATGCTTCAATTATATTATTTTGAGAGTCCTTTAGAACAACATAGAAATTTGCTTTTAGGAATAATATAAAAACTTCCATAGAAGTGCATTGAATACTATGAGAAGTTTGATACTTGATAATTGTTTTGAGATATGGAGATGGTGATATCAGAGTCATGCTAGTTGAGTAGTTGTGAATTTGAGAAATACTTGTGTTGAAGTTTGTGATTCTCATAGCATGCACGTATGGTGAACCATTATGTGATGAAGTCGGAGCATGATTTATTTATTGATTGTCTTCCTTATGAGTGGCTGTCGAGGACAAGTGATGGTCTTTACCTACCAATCTATCCCCCTAGGAGCATGCGCGTAATACTTTGTTTCGATAACTAATAGATTTTTGCAATAAGTATGTGAGTTCTTTATGACTAATGTTGAGTCCATGGATTATACGCACTCTCACCCTTCCACCATTACTAGCCTCTCTAGTATCGCGCAACTTTCGCCGGTACCTTAAACCCACCATATACCTTCCTCAAAACAGCCACCATACCTACCTATTATGGCATTTCCATAACCATTCCGAGATATATTGCCATGCAACTTTCCATCGTTCCATTATTATGACACGCTTCATCATTGTCATATCGTTTGCATGATCATGTAGTTGACATTGTATTTGTGGCAAAGCTACCGTTCATAATTCTTCATACATGTCACTCATGCATCATTGCACATCTCGGTACACCGCCGGAGGCATTCACATAGAGTCATATTTTTGTTCTAAGTATTGAGTTGTAATTCCTGAGTTGTAAGTAAATAAAGTGTGATGATCATCATTATTAGAGCATTGTCCCAAGCGAGGAAAGGATGATGGAGACTATGATTCCCCCACAAGTTGGGATGAGACTCTGTATGAAAAAAAGAGGCCAAAAAGAAAAAAAGAGAAAGAAGGCCCAAATAAAAAAATGAGAGAAAAGAGAGAAGGGACAATGCTACTATCCTTTTTCCAAACTTATGCTTCAAAGTAGTACCATGATCTTCATGATAGAGAGTCTCCTATGATATCACTTTCAGATACTAGTGGGAATTTTTCATTATAGAACTTGGCTTGTATATTCCAGTGATGGGCTTCCTCAAAATGCCCTAGGTCTTCATGAGAAAGCAAGTTGGATGCACACCCACTTGGTTTCTTTTGTTGAGCTTTCATATACTTATAGCTCTAGTGCATCTGTTGCATGGCAATCCCTACTCACTCACATTGATATCTATTGGTGGGCATCTCCATAGCCCGTTGATACGCATAGTTGATGTGAGACTATCTTCTCCTTTTTGTCTTCTCCACAACCACCATTCTATTCCACATACAGTGCTATATCCATGGCTCACGCTCATATATTGCGTGAAGATTGAAAAAGTTTGAGAACATCAAAAGTATGAAACAATTGCTTGGCTTGTCATCGGGGTTGTGCATGATTTAAATATTTTGTGTGGTGAAGATAGAGCATAGCCAGACTATATGATTTTGTAGGGATAACTTTCTTTGGCCATGTTATTTTGAGAAGACATAATTACATAGTTAGTATGCTTGAAGTATTATTATTTTTATGTCAATATTAAACTTTTATCTTGAATCTTTCAGATCTAAACATTCATGCCACAATAAAGAAAAATTACATTGAGAAATTTGTTAGAAAACATTCCACATCAAAAATTCTTCTTTTATCATTTACCTACTCGAGGACGAGCAGGAATTAAGCTTGGGGATGCTTGATACGTCTCCAACGTATCTATAATTTTTGATTGCTCCATGCTATTTTATTATCTATTTTGGATGTTAATGGGCTTTATTTTACACATTTATATCATTTTTGGGACTAACCTACTAACCGGAGGCCCAGCCAAATTGCTGTTTTTTTTGCCTATTTTAGGGTTTCGAAGAAAAGGAATATCAAATGGAGTCCAAATAGAATGAAACCTTCGGGAACGCGATTTTCTCAACAAACGTGATCCAGGAGACTTCGAGTGGGCGTCAAGAAACGATCTTGGAGGGCACGAGGCAGGGGGGCGTGCCTACCCCCTTGGGCGTGCCCTCCACCCTCATGGGCCCCTTGTTGCTCCGCCGACGTACTTCTTCCTCCTATATATATATATCCACGTATCCCCCAAACATCCAGGAACACCACAAAAACCTAATTCCACCGCCGCAACCTTCTGTACCCGAGAGATCCCATCTCGGGGCCTTTTCCGGAGCTCCGCCGGAGGGGGCATTGATCGCGGAGGGCCTCTACATCAACTCCATGGCCTCTCCGGTGATATGTGAGTAGTTTACTTCAGACCTTTGGGTCCATCGTTATTAGCTAGATGGCTTCTTCTCTCTCTTCGGATCTCAATACAAAGTTCTCTTTGATCTTCTTGGAGATCTATTCGATGTATCCTTCTGTTGCGGTGTGTTTATCGAGATCCGATGAATTGTGGGTTTATGATCAAGTTTATCTATGAACAATATTTGAATCTCCTCTGAATTCTTTTATGTATGATTGGTTTATCTTTGCAAGTCTCTTCGAATTATCAGTTTGGTTTGGCCTACTAGATTGATCTTTCTCGCAATGGGAGAAGTGCTTAGCTGGGTTCAATCTTGCGGTGTCCTTTCCCAGTGACAGCAGGGGTAGCAAGGCACGTATTGTATTGTTGCCATCGAGGATAAAAAGATGGGGTTTATATCATATTGCATGAGTTTATCCCTCTACATTATGTCATCTTACTTAAATCATTACTTGATGGGACCAACGAGCCTTTTATTTTGGCAAATCAAGCAACACAGATATTTTCTTGGAAGACACATTTGCACGTAGCGATGACTGGAGAGTATTGCAAAGGTTTGAGCAGAGGAATTCGTTTAATGAAGTTGCACAACAAGATGATGCTTACACTGCTCCTGATGTACAAGATAACACAGATGTTCCTAATATCTTTGAGAACCATCATGTCAATGACACTGGCGAATAGATTGTCTGTCGTGCTGTGGACATACAAGAGTTTATCAAGAAGAAGCCAATGTTCGAGGATGTTGAGGACGAAGAAGAAGATGACACCGTGGGGAATTATGATTCAGACTGATACACATGGCGAAGATGTTGACGCTGCTGCTGCGGATGATGATTACATTGCTTTTGTCGCATTTGCCTGTCAGGCGACATTTTTTTATCTATTATGTGAAATTGTGTTTGCTATGACAACTGAAACCTGAACATGTCGTTTCGTATTTTCCTGTGAGAACATCACTTGTTATGTATGCTGATTTGTGTTTGGTGATTGTATGACGACTAAAACATGATGACATTGTTGTTTAGTTGTACTCATGGCTGTGAAACTTGAATTTGATGACATAGTTTGCTGTTGGACTGCAATTTGCTCGACGTCTTCGAATGAGAACAAAGATGACCCGACAGGGCCTCTACTAATTTATTTATTTATTACCAAAAGGGCCTCTGCTATTTATTTCTTTATGAGCAAAAGGGGATACCCCCTGATTTCCAATAATAGAAATCATTAGATGTTCACAACACTACGCCCAGCCTGCTACACAGGTTTCATTCATTACTAGTTTCAGCAAAGTGCTCATTTCATAGCCACTGAATACATCACGAGTGCTACATACACTCCAAATAAAGAGACAATCATCCTACAGAGCACATCGATTTTGCCCATTATCTTCACAAGCTCTTTCATCTCCTCATTGCCGTCAAGGCCGTTCAGCAGCTTTGCTTGGCCATGATCAGAGGAACTGCATCTTTAACCTTCTGCTCTGCATCTTCCTCTTCTGTCGTTCCTTCAGTTACTTGTCCAACACCCCAACCTTCTGGTATTGGGATTCCTCGTCTAACCAAATAATCAGCGTAGTTGCAACCCCCCACCCACATCAGCGACTTCCCAGAAATACAAATCTTCCCTTTTCTACACGAATCAAATTTGGAGATCATCAATCAAACCATTAAAAAAATCAGCAACTGAAAGCAGCAGAACAACACTTAAACATATTATTACCCCATGATTCGGGCATTTGTATAAGACTCGGACAGGGTTGAGGATTGCGGTTGAGACGCGGCGGATGACTCTGTGTAATTTGCAGCAGTGGCACCACACCAACGGCAGCGGGTTGCGATGAGCAACCAGCTGCGGTGTGCATGCTAGCAGGGGTGTGATGAGACCCACATACGATGGTACGGGTGGCGACTTGGCGCATATCTGGTTGTTGCCTGCTGAAGAGCAGGTGGACGAGCAGCCAGTGGACATGGTTGCTGCGGCCAGAGCTTCTGATGCTAGGCAGAGTAAGTAGAGAAGAGGAGAAGCGAACGTTGGATATGTCAGTTTCATTACTTGTAGAGTAGCATAGCACCATATATAGTCATAGTCTAGGTTTGGATTCGAACTAGCTACAGGAGCACGTCTCTCTTTTTTCTAAAACTCAACAACGTCTCTTTACTGGTACACTAGCTTGTTCTGTACGCCTTCTCAAGTCTTTGATTCCTCCAGCTGACATCTAGGACCCACCGGAAGGGCCTTTGTATTTCGCGAAAAAACGTGTCCCCCCCCCCGCTGACAGGTCGAACCCACCAGCTATCTTCGCACGCAAGGAAGTGCCTGCTTAGACTAGCCACAGTGAGAGTAACTTCAGCAGTAACATCGAGTCCAACTCAGCAAATTTTCTTATGTGGCAATGAGTTAATGAGGAGAGAGGGAGTTGTAGTAACTTAGCTAGTTACTTTAACATCACATGTTCCAATGCAATATGAGTCTATAACATAATAAATGAAGCTTTGCATGTTACCACACTTAAGTTACTACCCACTATGAAGGTAGTAACATAGTCTAGGGATATGTGTATGTTACTAGTGTATGTTACTCTCCATTGTGCACAAAAAATGAATACTCCCCCTGCCAGCTGGAACCCAGCATAGTGGGAGGCTGACTTGTGGGCCTACCAAGTTGATGGGGACGGAGGGCTTTGTCAACTTAGTCAATGTGAACGATTCTTGCTCCAGTTACCGTACGATGGTCATCCAACGGCTGTAGTGCTTCTTCAACCTCTGGTTCTTTCTCCAGTTGCCCAAACCAGCGCCGGTCGTGCCTCGTGCTCCTGCCTCCCATGGTCGGCTGCGATGCCGCGGAGGCCTCACCGCCCCTACTACTCCCACCGCTGGCCAGGACATCCCTCTACTCACCCACACCCCCTGTTATTCTGCGGCAACGGCAGCCTCACACCGCAGCCGAACCAGTGAACCCTCGTACTCCTCTCCGCATGGGCATCCAATGTCGAGTCTTCCCCGGCTCCACGTCATCCCCTTCCTAGGCCTCTTGGTGCTCTCGGCACAGCGTAGTTAATGTGGTCAACGACCGACTTCCATCGGAAGAGTACTGTACGTGGAGAGGCTGACAGCTGGGTCCACGGCCGCAGCTGGGTCCACGGCCTCAACCCAGTATTTTTGTGATTTGCCAAGTAAGTCGCTTTGTCAGGCCTATTGGGCTGCAAATCTTTCAAGACGAGGAGAGCTTCATTCGGCTGGCCGAGAAAATGGCCTATCAGTAATAAAAAATGGGTTGTACATTTTTAAAGCACATCAAGCTGGCAATTAGTTTCAAATTTCTTTTTTTCATTTCGAGATTTTAAATTGCATTGATTTTTATGCGTGGACAATTTGTTGGATTTTATATTGATATACATTTATTTTTAAAATCAGTTTGAATGTGACTCGAAATTTCAGGATTAAAAACAGTCCGAACCGCACTGAAATATGCAAAATTTGATATAATTTTTTAACCGTGGCCACAATATGGGCTGTAATGCTAACAAAAAGAATATGGGCTCCAAAAAAACCTTATGAATTAGCAAATGGGCTGTAAATTATTAGAAATAATGGCAGATGGGTTGTATGCTGTTTTCCACAGATTTGAGGCTTTCCTAAAAAAATGTTGACGCACAAGCAGTGCTTCTTCAATCTCTGCTCTTCCTGCTCCAGCCACTAGAACAAGCGCCGACGGGACTGCCTGCTCCCTCCTCCCTGCGGCCAGCTGTGCTGCCGCGCAGGCCTCACCACCCCAGCATACTCCCATCGCTGGCCCAGCCATCCCTCTACTCACCCACACCTGTTGTTATTCTCCGGCGACGGCAGTCGAACCAGTAAACCCTCATACAGTCGTACTCCCCTCCGCGTGGGAAACAACTACCGAGTCTTCCCTGGCTCCGTATCGTTCCCTTCCTAGGCTTCGTTGCCGTCCACCGCCTTGGTGCTCTCGGCGCGGCCTGGTCAACATGGTCAACGACCGACATGCATCTGAAGTGGAATGTACGTGGAGAGGCTGACAGCTGGGTCCACGGCCGCACACAAGGAAATGCCTCCTTATACGCGCAAAATAATGATTCCTCCACCTGACATCTGGGACCCACCGAAAGGGCCTCTATATTTCGCGAAAAAAATGTTACCGCCACTGACAGCTCGGACCCACCAACTATATCTTCGCACGCAAGGAAGTGCCTCCTTATTACGCACAAAAAAATAAATACTCCCCCTGCTAGCTGGGACCCAGTATAGTGGGAGGCTGACTTGTGGGCCTACTAAGTTGACGGGAATGGAGGTCTTTGTCAACTTAGTCAATATGCACGATTCTAGCTCCAGTGACCATAGATGTCCACCCAACGGTCATAGTGCTTCTTCAACCTCTGGTCTTCTTGCTCCAGCCGCCCAAACCAGCGCCTGTCGTGCCTCGTGCTCCTGCCTACCGTGGCCCGGCTGTGATGCCGCGGAGGCCTCACCGCCCCCTACTACTCCCACCACTGGCCAGGCCATCCCTCTACTCACACACACACCCTGTTATTCTGCGGCGACGGCAGCCTCACACCGCAGCGAACCAGTGAACCCTCATACTCCTTTACGTGTGGGCATCCACTGCTGCGTCTTCCCCGGCTTTGAGTCATCCCCTTCCTAGGCCTTGTCATTGATGACCCACAAGTGTAGGGGATCTATCGTAGCCTTTTCGATAAGTAAGAGTGTCAAACCCAATGAGGAGCAGAAGGAAATGATAAGCGGTTTTCAGCAAGGTATTATCTGCAAGCACTGAAATTATCAGTAACAGATAGTTTTGTGATAAGATAAATTGTAACGAGCAACAAGTAATGAAAGTAAATGAGGTGCAGCAAGATGGCCCAATCCTTTTCGTAGCAAAGGACAAACCTGGATAAACTCTTATATGAAGGAGAGCGCTCCCGAGGACACATGGGAATTACCGTCAAGCTAGTTTCCATCGCGTTCATATGATTCACGTTTGGTACTTTGATAATTTGATATGTGGGTGGACCGGTGCTTGGGTACTGTCCTTCTTTGGACAAGCATCCCACTTATGATTAACCCCTATTTCAAGCATCCGCAACTACAACAAAAGTATTAAGGTAAACCTAACCATAGCATGAAACATATGGATCCAAATCAGCCCCTTACGAAGCAACGCATAAACTAGGGTTTAAGCTTCTGCCACTCTAGCAACCCATCATCTACTTATTACTTCCCAATGCTTTCCTCTGGGCCCAAACAATGGTGAAGTGTCATGTAGTCCATGTTCACATGACACCACTAGAGGAAAGACAACATACATCCCATCAAAATATCGAACGAATACCAAATTCACATGACTACTTATAGTAAGACTTCTCCCATGTCCTCAGGAACAAATGTAACTACTCACAAAGCTTATTCATGTTCATAATCAGAGGGGTATTAATATGCATATTGGATCTGAACATATGATCTTCCACCAAGTAAACTAACTAGCATCTACTACAAGGAGTAATCAACACTACTAGCAACCCACAGGTACCAATCTGAGGTTTGGATACAAAGATTGGATACAAGACATGTACTAGGGATTGAGATGAGAGGGGGCTGGTGAAGATGTTGATGGAGATTGATCCCCTCCTGATGAGAGGATCATTGGTGATGACGATGGTGATGATTTCCCCCTCCCAGAGGGAAGTTTCCCCGGCAGAACAGCTCTGCCGGAGCCCTAGATTGGTTCCGCCTCGTGGCGGCGGAGTTTCGTCTCGTAAGCTTGCTTATGATTTGTCCTTGGACGAAATACTCCATATAGCCAAAGATGGGAATCAGAGGGCCACCAAGGGGCCCACGAGGTAGGGGGGTAGGGCGCGCCCCCCACCCTCGTGGCTGGTGGGTGGCCCCCCTCTGGTGCTTTCTTCGCTCAGTATTTTTTATATATTCTGAAAATAACTTATGTGAAGTTTCAGGACTTTTGGAGCTGTGCACAATAGGTCTCTAATATTTGCTCCTTTTCCAGCCCAGAATTCGAACTGTCGGCATTCCCCCTCTTCATGTAAACCTTGTAAAATAAGAGAGAATAGGCATAAGTATTGTGACATAATGTGTAATAATAGTCCATACTACAATAAATATCGATATAAGAGCATGATGCAAAATGGACGTATCAACTCCCCCAAGCTTAGACCTCGCTTGTCCTCAAGCGAAAGACAAAATCGAAAAATATGTCCACATGTTTAGAGATAGAGGTGTTGATAAAAATAAAATACGGACATGAGGGCATCATGATCATTCTTAGAACAACAACAACAACATATATATATATATATATATATATATATATATATTGTCATATGATATTAACAATTCATTCACAATTTCAAGTATGAATCATAAACTTCATTGAAAACTAACAAACTTTAGTCTCAGTCATTGAGGCAATTGCAATTTATCATAACATAGGAAAGAGTCAATATAAGAGCTTTTCAGCAAGTCCACATACTCAACTATCATTTAGTCTTTCAAAATTGCTAACACTCACGCGATATTTATGGTTATGAAGTTTTTGCCGGACACAGAGAAAGATAGGGGCTTATAGCTTTGCCTCCCAATGTTTTACCTCAAGGGTAATGTTAACAATAATAGTTCATGCAGACTCACATCCAATTAGCTATATATATCTGGATCTTTCCAACACACTATGCTTGCCAAAGGATAAAATGAAAAAGGGAAAGGTGAATATCACCATGACTCTTTGCATGAAGTATAAGACAAGAATAAAAGATAGGCCCTTCGCAGAGGGAAGCAGAGGTTGTCATGCGCTTTTATGGTTGGATGCACAAAATCTTAATGCAAAAGAACGTCACTTTATATTGCCACTTTTGATATGGACCTTTATTATGCAGTCCTCGCTTTTATTTCCTCCATATCACAAGATCGTATAAAGCTTATTTTCTCCACATTAATAAGTCATACATATTTAGAGAGCAATTTTTATTGCTTGCACCAATGAAAACTTACTTGATGGATCTTACTCAATCCATATGTAGATATGGTGGACTCTCATGGTAAAACTGGGTTTAAGGATATTTGGAAGCACAAGTAGTATCTCTACTTGGTGCAAAGAAATTGGCTAGCATGAGAGGGAAAGGCAAGCTCAACATGTTGGATAATCCAAGACAATATAATTTATCTTAGATGTAAGAAAACATAACCCATTACGTTGTCTTCCTTGTCCAATGTCAACTCTTTAGCATGTCATATTTTAATGAGTTCTCACAATCATAAAAGATGTCCAAGATAGTATATTTATATGTGAACCTCTCTTTCTTTATTACTTCCTATTAATTGCAATGATGACCAAAACTATGTTTGTCAACTCTCAACAACTTTTTATTCATCATACTCTTTATATGTGAGCTCATTACTCTCCATAAGATCCATATGATCTCTTTATTTCTTTTTATTTCTTCCCTTTTATTTTGTTCCCTCAAGATCATAGCAAAATAATCAAGCCCTTGACTCAACACTAATCTTTACTATATATAGCTCATGGACTCGATTACATAGAAGGATCATAAAGCAAAACTCACAACTAGATCATAATAAACTTTATTCTACTAGATCAAGATATAACCAAAAGGATCGAACTAAGAAAAATGGTAAAGGTAAAAGTGATGGTGATACGATACCAGGGCACTCCCCCAAGCTTGGCAGTTGCCAAGGGGAGTGCCCATGCCAGATACTCAGTTCTTCTTTGTTGGTGAAGAAGGTGTTGGTGATGATGGATAATCACACATCGAGCGTAGGAGATCCTCCAATTTGCGGATAATGCCCTTGAGTGTGATGATATGCTCCTTCAACAAAATATTTTCACATGTGAGATACTTGTTTTTATACGAGCTAACTCGATCATCTCGAAAGCTTCAATCTCAGTTGGGGCAAGAAGATTGTGATCAAGTTGAAGGATGTCTTCTGCTGCCGGAACTTGGTCCTCCTTGGCCTTCTTGATCCCATCATCCTTGTTGATCTCCAAGGGTTCTTCTCTCTTTAGCTCTATCTTCATTAGCCAAGCATCGTTGCCCTCATTGTTGGAGGAGGAGGGAGATGACATGATGCCTAGCCTTGACAACCCTGACAAAAAACTGCTCGAAACAAGGACATGAGATATTTGCGTGATACGGTGGTCAAAACCTTCGGGAGATTATATAGTGAATTTTTACCGACCAAAAGGAGTACATGCAAGAAAACGGAGTCCGGAAAGCGCACGAGGTGCCCACGAGGTAGGGGGAGTGCCCAGGGGGGTAGGGCGCGCCCTCCACCCTCGTGGAAGCTTCGTGTCCTTCCCGGACTACTTATTTTCCTATTTTCTTATATATTCCAAAACGGAGAAATATTGCCATTAGAACTGTTTTGGAGTCGGTTTACTTACGATACCACATACCTAATCCTTTTCGAAGTCTGAAACGTTCCAGAAAGTGTCTCTTATGTATTCCTCTGGGGTTACGGTTTCAATAACATTAGTTTCAACATTTATAGGATTACCTGAGATATAATGTTTGATTCTTTGGCCGTTCACCACCCTCGGATTTGTGCCTTCAAAGTTGTTGATTTTTATGGCACCGGAACGATAGACCTCCTCGATAACGTAAGGACCTTCCCGTTTAGAGAGAAGTTTGCCTGCAAAAAATCTTAAACGAGAGTTGTATAGCAATATATAATCACCTACATTAAACTCACGCCTTTGTATCCTTTTGTCATGCCATCTTTTAACCTTTTCTTTAAACAGTTTGTCATTCTCATAGGATTGGGTTCTCCATTCATCAAGTGAGCTGATGTCAAATAACCTCTTCTCACCGGCAAGTTTGAAATCATAATTGAGCTCTTTAATGGCCCAATATGCTTTATGTTATAGTTCAAGAGGTAAGTGACATGCTTTGCCATAAACCATTTTATACGGAGACATACCCATAGGATTTTTGTATGCAGTTCTATAAGCCCATAATGCATCATCAAGTTTCTTGGACCAATTCTTTCTAGATCTATTAACAGTCTTTTGCAAAATTAATTTGAGCTCTCTATTACTTAATTCTACTTGACCACTAGACTGTGGGTGATATGGAGATGCAACTCTATGATTAACATCATACTTAGCAAGCATTTTACGAAAGGCACCATGAATAAAATGTGAACCACCATCAGTCATTAAATATCTAGGGACTCCAAACCTTGGCAAAATAACTTCTTTAAGCATCTTAATAGAGGTGCTATGATAGCACTACTAGTTGGAATAGCCTCTACCCACTTAGTAACATAATCAACAGCAACTAAAATATGTGTATGCCCATTAGAGGAAGGAAAAGGTCCCATATAATCAAAGCCCAAACATCGAATGGTTCAATAACAAGTGAATAATTCATAGGAATTTCTTGACATCTACTAATATTACCAATTCTTTGACATTCATCACAAGACAAGACAAACTTACGGGCATCCTTGAAGAGAGTAGGCCAATAAAAACCGGATTGCAATACCTTATGTGCAGTTCTATCTCCAGCATGGTGTCCTCCATAGGCTTCGAAGTGACACTTGCATAGGATCTGTTCATGTTCATGCTCAGGTACACAACGTCTAATAACACCATCTACTCCTTTATAAAGATGTGGGTCATCCCAGAAGTAACGCCTTAAATCATAGAAGAACTTTTTCTTTTGATGGTATGTGAAACTAGGTGGTATAAACTTAGCAACAATGTAATTAGCATAATCAGCATACCACGGAGCGGTACGAGAAGCATTTATGACATTTATTGTTCATCAGGAAAGCTATCATCAATAGGTAGTGGGTCATCATGAACATTCTCTAACCTAGACAAGTTGTCTGCAACGGGGTTCTCAGCTCCCTTCCTATCAATATTATGCAAATCAAATTCTTGTAGTAAGAGAACCCATCTAATAAGTCTAGGTTTAGCATCTTTCTTTTCCATAAGATATTTAATAGCAGCATGATCAGTGTGAATAGTTACTTTACAATCAACAATATAAGGTATGAACTTATCACAAGCAAATACAACTGCTAAGAATTCCTTTTCAGTAGTAGCATAATTTCTCTGGGCATTTTCTAGAGTTTTACTAGCATACTGTATAACATTAAATTTCTTATCAACTCTTTGTCCTAGAACAGCACCTACAGCATAATCACCAGCATCACACATAATTTCAAGGGTAAATTCCAATCGGGTGGCTGAACAATAGGTGCAGAAATTAATGCTTTCTTAAGTATTTCAAATGCTTCTACACAATCATCATCAAAGACAAAAGGAATATCTTTTTTGTAATAGATTAGTCAGAGGCCGAGAAATTTTTGAGAAGTCCTTAATGAACCTCCTATAAAAACCGGCATGACCAAGGAAACTTCTTATACCTTTGATGTCCTTGGGACACGGCATCTTTTCAATAGCATCAACTTTAGCTTTATCCACTTCAATACCTCTTTCAGAAATTTTATGCTGCAAGACAATTCGTTCATTAACCATAAAGTGGCACTTCTCCCAATGCAAGACAAGATTAGTTTCTTCACATCTCTGCACAACTCGATCAAGGTTGCTCAAACAATCCTCAATAGAGGATCCATAAACTGAGAAATCATCCATGAAAACCTCGCAAATCTTTTCACAGAAGTCAGAGAATATAGCCATCATGCATCTTTGAAAGGTAGCAGGTGCATTACATAAACCAAAAGGCATACGTCTATACCGAAAGGGCAAGTAAAAGTGGTCTTTACTTGATCATTAGCTGACACTGGTATTTCAGAGAAACCAGAGTAACCATCTAGAAAGCAAAAATGTGTATGTTTGGATAATCTTTCTAGCATTTGATCAATAAAAGGCAAAGGGTAATGATCTTTTTAGTAGCTTTATTTAATTTGTGGAAATCAATTACCATCCTATAACCTGTAATAATTCTTTGCGGGGTCAATTCATCTTTATCATTAGGAATAACGGTAATACCTCCCTTCTTTGGGACACAATGGACAGGACTTACCCACTGACTATCAGCAACAGGATAAATTATACCTGCCTCAAGGAGCTTTAATATTTCCTTTCTTACCACTTCTTTCATCTTAGGATTTAGCCATCGTTGGTGATCAATAACTGGTTTGGCATCCTTCTCCAAATTTATTTTGTGTTGACATAGAGTGGGACTAATGCCCTTAAGATCATCAAGAGTATATCCAATAGCAGCATGGTGCTTCTTTAGAGTTTTCAATAATTTCGTTTCTTCATGCTCTGAAAGGTTAGCACTAATAATAACATGATATATCTTCTTTTCATCAAGATAGGCATATTTAAGAGTATCAGGTTATGGTTTAAGCTCAAACACAGGATCACCCTTGGGTGGAGGAGGATCCCCTAGGATTTCAACAAGTAAGTTGTGTTTCGGAATAGGTCCCTATTTAAAGAATACTTCATCTATTTTCCTTCTTTCATTCATAAACATATCATTTTCATGGTCGAGCAAATAATGTTCTAAAGGATCATTAGGAGGCATAGCAATAGAAGCAAGACCAATAATTTCATCCTTACTAGGTAATTCCTCATCACGGGGTTATCCACGAAATTTAGAGAAGTTAAACTCATGAGACATATCACCCAAACCAATAGTAACAACATCCTTTTCGCAGTCTATCCTAGCACTAACAGTATTTAAGAAGGGTCTACCAAATATAATGGGACAAAAGCTATCTTGTGGGGAACCAAGAACAAGAAAATCAGCAGGATATTTAACCTTCCCACACAAGACTCCAACATCTCTAACAATCCCAATCGGTGAAATAGTATCTCTATTGGCAAGCTTAATTGTAACATCGATATCTTCTATCTCAGCAGGTGCAATATCATGCATAATTTCTTTGTATAAGGTATGAGGTATTGGACTAGTACTAGCACCCATATCACATAAGCCATGATAACAATGATCTCCTATTTTAACAGAAATAACAGGCATGCCTATAATAGGTCTATGTTTATCCTTAGCACCAGGCTTAGCAATTCTAGCAGTTTCTTCACAGAAATAAATAACATGCCCATCAATATTATCAGCCAAGAGATCTTTAACCATAGCAATATTAGGTTCAACTTTAATTTGCTTAGGGGGTTTGTGTGTCCTAATATTACTCTTGTTGACTACAGTTGAAGCTTTAGCATGATCCTTAATTCTAACAGGGAAAGGTGGTTTCTCAACATAAGCAGTAGGAACAACAGGATCATCATAAGTGATAGTATTTTCTTCAACTTTAATAGGTGCAACTACTTTTGCTTCAATGGGAGGATTATATCTAAACCACTTATCCTTAGGGAGATCAACATGAGTAGCAAAAGATTCATAGAAAGAAGCTACTATCTCAGAGTCAAGTCCATATTTAGTGCTAAACTTACGGACCATAAAAGACTTAACACAATCAAACTTAGGTGTCATACCTGACTCCTTACCTTCGTCGAGGTCCCAATCTTCAGAGTTACGTTTAATCCTCTCCAATAAATCCCATCTGAATTCAATAGTCTTCATCATAAAAGAACCAGCACAAGAAGTATCGAGCATGGAGCGATTGTTGTCAGAAAGCCGAGCATAATTTTTTTGAATAATCATCACTTTTGAGAGCTCATGATTGGGGCATGAATATAACATTGACTTAAGCCTCCCCCAAGATTGAGCGATGCTTTCTCCTTCGCGAGGCCAAAAAATTTATATATAATTACGATCACGATGAACAAGATGCATAGGATAAAACTTCTGGTGAAATTCCAATTTCAATCGCTTATAGTCCCATGATCCCATATCATCACATAGCCTATATCATGTCAATGCATATCCCTTCAAAGATAAAGGGAAGACCTTCTTCTTGATAACATCATCGGGCATACCTGCAAGCTTAAGTAATCCACAAACTTCATCCACATAGATTAAGTGCAAATTGGGATGCAATGTTCCATCTCCTGCAAAAGGATTAGCTAGAAGTTTCTCTACCATACCCAAAGGAATTTCAAAGTAAACATTTTCAGTAGGTTCAGTAGGTTGAGGGGTAACTAATTGTGGTTCCGAACGAGGTGAAGATACCCCGAACAAACCCCTCAAAGGATTATGTTCCATGGTAACAAGTGACAGTAAATTTCAACACACTATATAAATTTTTCCTTACCAAATTCCACCTACCAAAGGCGCTTCACTCCCCGGCAACGGCGCCAGAAAAGAGTCTTGATGACCCACAAGTGTAGGGGATCTATCATAGCCTTTTCGATAAGTAAGAGTGTCGAACCCAACGAGGAGCAGAAGGAAATGATAAGTGGTTTTCAGCAAGGTATTCTCTGCAAGCACTGAAATTATCGGTAACATATAGTTTTGTGATAAGATAAATTGTAACGAGCAACAAGTAATGAAAGTAAATGAGGTGTAGCAAGATGGCCAATCCTTTTTGTAGCAAAGGACAAGCCTGGAAAAACTCTTATATGAAGGAAAGCGCTCCCGAGGACACATGGGAATTATCGTCAAGCTAGTTTTCATCACGTTCATATGATTCGCGTTCGGTACTTTGATAATTTGCTATGTGGGTGGACCGGTGCTTGGGTATTGTACTTACTTGGACAAGCATCCCACTTATGATTAACCCCTATTGCAAGCATCCGCAACTACAACAGAAGTATTAAGGTAAACCTAACCATAGCATGAAACATATGGATCCAAATTAGCCCCTTACGAAGCAACGCATAAACTAGGGTTTAAGCTTTTGTCACTCTAGCAACCCATCATCTACTTATTACTTCCCAATGCCTTCCTCTAGGCCCAAACAATGGTGAAGTGTCATGTAGTCGACGTTCACATGACACCACTAGAGGAAAGACAACATACATCTCATAAAAATATCGAATGAATACAAAATTCACATGACTACTTATAGCAAGACTTCTCCCATGTCCTCACGAACAAACGTAACTACTCACAAAGCATATTCATGTTCATAATTAGAGGGGTATTAATATGCATATTGGATCTGAACATATGATCTTCCACCAAGTAAACCAACTAGCATCAACTACAAGGAGTAATCAACACTACTAGCAACCCACAGGTACCAATCTGAGGTTTGGATACAAAGATTGGATACAAGAGATGAACTAGGGTTTGAGATGAGAGGGTGCTGGTGAAGATGTTGTAGGATCAAAAGTATGTCTAGAGGGGGGTGATTAGACTACTTGACCAAATAAAAATCTATCCTTTTCCCAATTTTAGTTCTTGGCAGATTTTAGCAACTTAGCACGGTTCAAGCAATCTTAACACAATTCAAGCAAGCATGCAAAGAGTATATGAGCAGCGGAAAGTAAAGCATGCTACTTGCAAGAATGTAAAGGGAAGGGTTTGGAGAGTGCAAATGCAATAGGAGACATGGATGTTTTTGTCGTGGTTCCAATAGATGGTGCTATCTTACATCCATGTTGATGGAGACTGAGGGAGTCCTGGATTAGGGGGTATCCAGACAGCCGGACTATATACTTTGTCCAGACTATTGGAGCGTGAAGATACAAGACTCAAGACTACGTCCCGTGTCCGGATGGGACTCTCCTTTGCGTGGAAGACAAGCTTGGCGATCCGGATATTGTATTTCCTTCTTTGTAACCAACTCCGTGTAAATCCTAGCCCCCTTCAGTGTCTATATAAACCGGAGGGTTTAGTCCTTAGAGGGACGATCACAATCATAATCATCATAGGCAAGCTTCTACGGTTTAGCCTCTACGATCTCGTGGTAGATCAACTCTTGTAATACCCACATCATCAATATCAATCAAGCAGGAAGTAGGGTTTGACCTCCATCGAGAGGGCCTGAACCTGGGTAAACATTGTGTCCCTTGCCTCCTATTACCATCAGCCTAAGACGCACAGATCGGGACCCTCTACCCGAGATCCACCGGTTTTGACACAACATTGGTGCTTTCATTGAGAGTTCCTCTGTGTCGTCGCTGCAAGGCTTGATGGCTTCTACAATCGTTATCAACACGGACCAGGGTGAGACTTTTCTCCCCGGACAGATCTTCGTGTTCGGCGGCTTCGCACTGCGGGCCAATTCGCTTGGCCAACTAGAGCAGATCGACAGCTACGCCCCTGGCCACCAGGTCAGGTTCGGAAACTTGAACTACACGGCCGATATCCGCGGAGACTTGATCTTCAACGGGTTCGGGCCTGCGCCAGGGGCGCCGGACAATCACGATGAGCACGGCTTAGACCTGCTGTCGGATAATGCTCAGGATATCACCCCTGCAGTAGCCCCGGACCTAAATCCGGAGCAGATTGCGTTGCCCAAGGGTGGGTGGATGGACCCCGTCCCGTGGGCTGCACACTCATCAGCGGTAGAGCCGAGGACATGCCTCACCTCCAAAGAAGCCTGTGACACCGGACCCCGGACTCGTATCCGGTTGTAGGTTCAGGTCTGCGCGCTCCTGAGCCCGCCGAACTTGGTTGGGCTCCGATAATGGAGTTCACCGCTGCGGATATCTTCCAGCACTCGCCCTTGAGCAACATGCCGAACTCGTTAAAGTCTCCCTCTTTGTCAGGAGACTCTTGGCTGAACTATGTCCGGCTCGAGTGGGAAGCAGGCGACGAAGGAATTCGTTGCCCACCCACCACCCACTTCATTGCCACGGTCGATGATTTAACTGACGTCTTCACTTCGACTCTGAAGACATCGACGGTATGGACGACGATGCAGGAGAAGAAAAAGAACCACCGCTCACGGGGCGGTGGACAGCCACCTCCTCATATGATATATATATGATGGACACTCCGAAGGAAACCAATGGCGATGAGGCAACGGTGGATAACCCCTCAGGTAAGAAAGCAAAGCATTGGCGTCGTCGGCGCCGCTCCAAGCCCCGCCACAGCAATACCGCCACAGGAGACGAAAACAATCCGGATGGTGCCGAAGACGAATACAACCCTGATCAGCCTACCTTCAAGCAGGCCGAACAGGAAGACGGGTAGGTCAACCCAGACGAACAAGCGACGGACGGATATCCGGAGGAGGACAACTACATGCCCCCTCCGAAGACGAGGTTAGCCTTGGTGACGACGAGTTCGGCGTGCCTGAGGACCCCGTGGCGCAGGAGTGCTTTAAGCGCCGGCTCATGGCCACTGTGAGGAGCCTAAAAAAGAAGCCGCAGCAGCTCGAAGCTGATCAAGACCTGCTCACAGACAGATGGACTGAAGTCCTGGCAGCCGAGGAATATGGACTCGAGCGCCACACGGCTGACCGGCCACCTCGTGGCCGGGATAAAATGGCATATCAGCCCGAATACCAGTCCGCACCCCCATGCCAATACACTACGGCCCGGGGCAATAGGCAAGACCTGAAAGATATACTGGAAAACAAAGCAGGACAGCCAAGATCGATCTACGGGTCACGGGGGCGAGCCCCAACACGCGACGATGATCGTCACGCCGGACACACTATAAACAAGTCCGGCCGAGCCAAATACAGCCACCCAGACCCATTCAAACTGCGTAGCCACATAGCCCGACACAGAGGCGCCGCACACCCCCTCTGCTTCACTGACGAAGTGATGGATCATGAATTCCCAGAAGGGTTCAAACCCGTAAACATCGAATCATACAATGGCACAATAGACCCCGCAGTATGGATCGAAGATTTCCTTCCCCGCATTCACATGGCGCGTGGAGACGATCTACATGCCATCAAATATCTTCCCCTTAAGCTCAAAGGACCTGCCCGGCATTGGCTAAACAGTCTGCCAGCAAATTCCATTGGCAGTTGGGAAAACCTGGAAGACACGTTCCTCGACAACTTCCAGGGCACATACGTGCGACCACCGGACGCCGATGACTTGAGCCACATTACTCAACAGCCCGGAGAGTCAGCCAGGAAATTCTGGACTCGGTTCCTAACTAAAAAGAACCAAATAGTCGACTGTCCAGACGCTGAAGCCTTGGTGTCCTTTAAGCATAATATCCGTGATGAGTGGCTCGCCCGACACCTCGGCCAGGAAAAACCCAAGTCCATGGCAGCACTCACGACACTAATGACCCGCTTTTGCGTGGGCGAGGACAGCTGGTTGGCTCGCAGTAGCACCACGCCACATTCCGGCACCTCGGATGTCCGCGACAACAATGGCAAGCCTCGGCGCAACAGACATAAGCGACGGAACAACGGCGAAAACGCTGAAGACACGGCAGTCAACGTCGGATTCAGCAGATCCAAATCCGATCAGCGAAAAAAGCCGTTCAAAAGAAACAACCAGGGACCGTCCAGTCTGGACCGCATACTGGAACGCTCGTGCCAAATTCATGGCACCCCGGACAAGCCAGCAAACCACACTAATAGAGACTGCTGGGTGTTCAAACAGGCCGGTAAAATAAACACCGAAAACAAGGAACAAGGGGCTGCACAGCGACGATGACGAGGAGCCCCGGCGTCCGAACACAGGGGGACAGAATAAATTTCCTCCCTAGGTGAAAACAGTCAACATGATCTATGCCACTGATGTCTACTACACAACCTTCTTCTTGTAGACGTTGTTGGGCCTGCAAGTGCACAGGTTTGTAGGACAGTAGCAAATTTCCCTCAAGTGGATGACCTTAGGTTTATAAATCCGTAAGAGGCGTAGGATGAAGATGGTCTCTCTCAAACAACCCTGCAACCAAATAACAAAGAGTCTCTTGTGTCCCCAACACACCCAATACAATGGTAAATTGTATAGGTGCACTAGTTCGGCGAAGAGATAGTGATACAAGTGCAAAATAGATAGTAGATAAAGGTTTTTGTAATCTGAAATAATAAAAACAGCAAGGTAACAAGTGGTAAAAGTGAGCGTAAATGGTATTGCAATGATAGGAAACAAGGCCTAGGGTTCATACTTTCACTAGTGCAAGTTCTCTCAACAATAATAACATAGATAGATAATATAACAAGCCCTCAAGATGCAACAAAGAGTCACTCCAAAGCCACTAATAGAGAAGAACAAACATAGAGATTATGGTAGGGTACGAAACCACCTCAAAGCTATTCTTTCGGATCAATCTATCAAAGAGTTCATACTAGAATAACACCTTAAGACACAAATCAACCAAAACCCTAATGTCACCTAGATACTCCATTGTCACCTCAAGTATCCGTGGGCATGATTATACGATATGCATCACACAATCTCAGATTCATCCAACCAACACAAAGTACTTCAAAGAGTGCCCCAAAGTTTCTACCGGAGAGTCAAGAACGTGTGCCAACCCAAACCCGCAAGTTAATCACCAAAACATACATCAAGTGGCACATGATATCCCATTGTCACCACAGATAATCACGGCAAGACATACATCAAGTGTTCTCATAAAAGACTCAATCCGATAAGATAACTTCAAAGGGGAAACTCAATTCATCACAAGAGAGTAGAGAGGGAGAAACATCATAAGATCCAACTACAATAGCAAAGCTCGGGATACATCAAGATCGTGCCATAGAGGGAACACAAGAGAGAACACGAGAGAGAGAGAGAGAGATCAAACACATAGCTACTGGTACATACCCTCATCCCCGAGGGTGAACTACTCCCTCCTCGTCATGGATAGCGCCGGGATGATGAAGATGGCCACCGATGATGGGATCCCCCTCCGGCAGGGTGCCGGGAAGGGCTCCCGAGAGGTTTTTGGTGGCTACAGAGGCTTGCAGCGGCGGAACTCCCGATCTATCTTCTGTTCTGGAAGTTTTAGGGTTCGTAGGTATATATGGGTGAAATAAGTACGTCGGTGGACCGAAGGGGGGCCACGAGGCAGGGGGGGCGCGCCCCAGGGGGGTGGGCACGCCCCCACCCTCTTGGGCACCTCCCTTCTTCCCTGACGTGCACTCCAAGTCCATCAGGTGGCTTTCCTTCCAAAATTAACTTCTCTAGTTGATTTTGTTCCGTTTGACTCCGTCTGATATTCCTTTTCCTTGAAACACTGAAATAGGCATAAAACAACAAATCTAGGCTGGGCCTCCGGTTAATAGGTTAGTCCCAAAACTAATATAAAAGTGGATAATAAAGCCCAATGTTGCCTAAAACAGTAGATAAAGTAGCATGGAGCAATCAAAAATTATAGATATGTTGGAGACGTATCAAGCATCCCCAAGCTTAATTCCTGCTCGTCCTCAAGTAGGTAAATGATAAAAAAAGATAATTTTTTATGTGGAATGCTAGTTGGCATAATTTCAATGTAAATCTTCTTAATTGTGGTATGAATATTCAGATCCGAAAGATTCAAGACAAAAGTTTATATTGACATGAAAATAATAATACTTCAAGCATACTAATCAAAGCAATCATGTCTTCTCAAATAGCATGGCAAAAGAAAGTTCATCCCTACAAAAATCATATAGTTAGGCTATGCTTCATTTTCGTCACACAAAGATGTTCCCAACTTCTATTCCCCTGATGACAAGCCAAGTAATTGTTTCATACTTAAATAATCTCAAACTTTTTCAACCTTCACGCAATACATGAGCGTGAGCCATGGATATAGCACTATGGGTGGAATAGAATATGATGATGGGGATTGTGTGGAGAAGACAAAAAAGGAGAAAGTCTCACATTGACGAGGATAATCAATGGGCTATGGACATGCCCATTAATTGATGTCAACATGAGGAGTAGGGATTGCCATGCAACGGATGCACTAGAGCTATGAATGCTCAACAAAAGAAAACTAGTGGGTGTGCATCCAACTCGCTTGCTCATGAAGACCTAGGGCATTTGAGAAAGCCCATCGTAGGAATATACAAGCCAAGTTCTATAATGAAAAATTCCCACTAGTATAAAAAGACAACTTATGAGACTCACTACATGAAGAACAAGGTGCTACTTTGAAGCACAATATATGAGACTCACTACATGAAGAACAAGATGCTACTTTGAAGCACAAGTGTGGAAAAAGAGATAGTAGCATTGCCCTTTTTATTTATTTTCTTTTTTTGGGGCCTTTCTTTTTTTTGGCATTTCTCTTTTTTTTGTTTTTTTGTTTGGGCAATGCTCTATAATGATGATCATCACAATTCTATTGATTACAACATAAGGATTACAACTCGAAACTTAGAACAAGATATGACTCCATATGAATGCCTCCGGCGGTGTACCGGGATGGTGCAATGAATCAAGAGTGACATGTATGAAAAATAATGCATGGTGACTTTGCCACAAATACGATGTCAACTGCATGATCATGCAATGGCAGTATGACAAAAGTAATGTATGTCATGATGATGATGAACGGAACGGTGGAAAGTTGCATGGCAATATATCTCGGAATGGCTATGGAAATGCCATAATAGGTAGGTATGGTGGCTGTTTTGAGGAAGATATAGGGAGGTTTATGTGTGATAGAGCGTATAGTATCACGGGGTTTGGATGCACCGGCGAAGTTTGCACCAACTCTCAAGGTGAGAAAGGGCAATGCACGGTACCGAAGAGGCTAGCAAAGGCGGAAAGGTAAAAGTGTGTATAATCCATGGACTCAACATTAGTCAAAAGAACTCATATACTTATTGCAAAAATTTAGAAGTCATCAAAAATCAAGTACTACACTCATGCTCCTAGGGGGATAGATTGGTAGGAAAAGACCATCGCTTGTCCCCGACCGCCACTCATAAGGATGCACAAGCCAGGTACACTTCATGTTTCAAATTTGTTACACAACTTTAACCATCCGTGCATGCTACGAGACTTGCAAACTTCAACACAAGCATTTCTCAAATTCACAATTACTCAACTAGCACGACTTTGATATTATCACCTCCATATCTCAAAACAATTATCAAGCATCAAACTTATCTTAGTATTCAACACACTCATAAGAATTCTTACAAATCTTGTATGCTTAGCATATTAGGATTATTTAAGCAAATTACCATGCTATTTAAGACTCTCAAAATAATATAAGTGAAGTATGAGAGTTCATCTATTTCTTCAAAATAAAACTACCACCATGCTCTAAAAGATATAAGTGAAGTACTAGAGCAATAACAAAAACTACTTCGAAAGATATAAGTGAAGATCAATGAGTAGCTAAATAACTATGTCACTATGTGAAGACTCTCCCATTTAATAATTTCAGATCTTGATACTTTATTCAAACAGCAAGCAAAGCTAAAGAAAACTACATTGCAAGGATAGCACAACTCATGTGAAGAAGCAAAAACTTAGGCTCAACCGATACTAACCGATAGTTGTTGAAGAAGAAAGGTGGGATGCCTACCGGGGCATCCCCAAGCTTAGATGCTTGAGACTTCTTGAAATATTATCTTGGGGTGCCTTGGGCATCCCCAAGCTTGAACTTTTGTGTCTCCTTAATTCCTCTCACATCATGGTTTCTCTTTTTATGAAAAGCTTCATCCACAACAAACTCAACAAGAACTCGTGAGATAGGTTAGTATAAACCAATGCAAAACCTTATCATTTTATACTGTAACAAATCACTAAAATTATTATTCAAAATTGCATACTAAATGCCTCTGCATATTTAATACTCCTATCTTCAAATAGAATCATTAAACAAGCAAACATATGCAAACAATGCAACCATAACAGCAATCTGTCAAAACAGTACAGTCTGTAAAGAATGCAAGATTCATCATACTTCCCTAACTCCAAAAATTATGAAATAAAATTCCCACTGTAATAAATTGATCAGAGCTCAATATGCAAAAAGATTCAACATTATGCCACTCTCTGAATTTTCTAGGGAATTTTTGCAACAGCGTAAACTTTCTTTTTTCAAACAGCAACATGTATACTAGCAAAATAAGCATGGCAAAGGCTATCCTTGACTTTCTTATTGGAACTAAAGATGCAAAACATTATTCTAACTAACATAAAGCAAAAACTAACAAAAGGAAATGACGCTCCAAGCAAAACACATATCATGTGGTGAATAAAAATATAGCTCCAAGTAAATTACCGATGAAAGTAGACGAAAGAGGGGATGCCTTCCGGGGCATCCCCAAGCTTAGGCTCTTGGTTATCCTTGAATATTACCTTGGGGTGCCTTGGGCATCCCCAAGATTAGGCTCTTGCCACTCCTTATTCCATAGTCCATCGAATCTTTACCCCAAACTTGAAAACTTCACAACACAAAACTCGACAGAAAACTCGTAAGCTCCGTTAGTATAAGAAAATAAAACCACCACTTAGGTATTGTAATGAACTCATTCTAAATTCATATTAGTGTAATATATACTGTACTTCAACTTATCTATGGTTCATACCCTCCGATACTACTCATAGATTCATCAAAATAAGCAGACAACACATAGAAAACAGAATCTGTCAAAAACAGAACAATCTGTAGTAATCTGTATCAAACGTATACTTATGGAACTCCAAAACTTTTACCAAATTGGGAAGTTCTATGAAATTAGTCTACCAATCCAAAGCAAAAAGAATCAGATCAGAATCACGTTTCTGTGAATTAACAAAACTAATTTACTGGGTGTAAAAGTTTCTGATTTTCAGCAGGATCAACACAACTATCACCGTAAGCTATCCTAAAGGTCTTACTTGGCATTTTATTGAAACAAAACCTATAAAACATGATTACTACAGTAGAATAATCATGTGGACACACAAAAACAGTAAGGATAAATATTGGGTTATCTCCCAACAAGAGCTTTTCTTTAATGCCTTTCTAGCTAGGCATGATGATGACAATGATGCTCACATAAAAGATAAGAATTGAAACATAATGGGAGCATCATGAAGCATATGACTAGCACATTTAAGCCTAACCCACTTCCTATGCATAGGGACTTTGTGAGCAAACAACTTATGGGAACAATAATCAACAAGCATAGGAAGGTAACACAAGCATAGCTTCAAGAATTTAAGCACATAGAGAGGAAACTTGACATTATTGCAATTCCTACAAGCATATATTCCTCCCTCATAATAATTTTCAGTAGCATCATGAATGAATTCAGAAATATAACCAGCACCTAAAGCATTCTTTTCATGATCTACTAGCATAGAAAATTTACTACTCTCCACATAAGCAAAATTCTTCTCATGAATAGTAGTGGGAGCAAACTCAACAAAATAACTATCATATGATTGAAAATTAAGGTCAAGATGAGAATTTCATGGTTATCATTATTCTTTAAAGCATACGTGTCATCACAATAATCATCATAGATAGGAGGCATGCTTTCATCATAGTAAATTTGCTCATCAAAGCTTGGGGGACAAAAAATATCATCTTCATCAAACATAGCTTCCCCAAGCTTGTGGCTTTGCATATCATTAGCATCATGGATATTCAAGTAATTCGTACTAACAACATTGCAATCATGCTCATCATTCAAAGATTTAGTGCTAAACAATTTAATGCATTCTTCTTCTAACACTTTGGCACAATTTTCTTTTCCATCATACTCACGAAAGATATTAAAAAGACGAAGCGTATGAGACAAACTCAATTCCATTTTTTGTAGTTTTCTTTTATAGACTAACTAGTGCTAAAACAAGAAACAAAAAGATTTGATTGCAAGATCTAAAGATATACCTTCAAGCACTCACCTCCCCGGCAATAGTGCTAGAAAAGAGCTTGATGTCTACTACACAACCTTCTTCTTGTAGACGTTGTTGGGCCTGCAAGTGCACAGGTTTGTAGGACAGTAGCAAATTTCCCTCAAGTGGATGACCTAAGGTTTATCAATCCGTAGGAGGCGTAGGATGAAGATGGTCTCTCTCAAACAACCCTGCGACCAAATAACAAAGAGTCTCTTGTGTCCCCAACACACCCAATACAATGGTAAATTGTATAGGTGCACTAGTTCGGTGAAGAGATAGTGATACAAGTGCAAAATAGATAGTAGATAAAGGTTTTTGTAATCTGAAATAATAAAAACAGCAAGGTAACAAGTGGTAAAAGTGAGCGTAAACGGTATTGCAATGATAGGAAACAAGGCCTAGGGTTCATACTTTCACTAGTGCAAGTTCTCTCAACAATAATAACATAGATAGATAATATAACAAGCCCTCAAGATGCAACAAAGAGTCACTCCAAGCCACTAATAGCGGAGAACAAACGTAGAGATTATGGTAGGGTACGAAACCACCTCAAAGCTATTCTTTTGGATTAATCTATCAAAGAGTTCATACTAGAATAACACCTTAAGACACAAATCAACCAAAACCCTAATGTCACCTAGATACTCCATTGTCACCTCAAGTATCCGTTGGCATGATTATACGATATGCATCACACAATCTCAGATTCATCCAACCAACACAAAGTACTTCAAAGAGTGCCCCAAAGTTTCTACCGGAGAGTCAAGAATGTGTGCCAACCCCTGTGCATAGGTTCCCAATGTCACGAACCCGCAAGTTGATCACCAAAACATACATCAAGTGGCACATGATATCCCATTGTCACCACAGATAATCACGGCAAGACATACATCAAGTGTTCTCATAAAAGACTCAATCCAATAAGATAACTTCAAAGGGGAAACTCAATTCATCACAAGAGAGTAGAGGGGGAGAAACATCATAAGATCCAACTACAATAGCAAAGCTCGGGATACATCAAGATCATGCCATAGAGGGAACACAAGAGAGAACACGAGAGAGAGAGAGAGAGAGAGAGATCAAACACATAGCTACTGGTACATACCCTCAGCCCCGAGGGTGAACTACTCCCTCCTCGTCATGGATAGCGCCAGGATGATGAAGATGGCCACCGGTGATGGGATCCCCCTCCGGCAGGGTGCCGGGAAGGGCTCCGAAGTGGTTTTTGGTGGCTACAGAGGCTTGCGGCGGCGGAACTCCCGATCTATCTTCTGTTCTGGAAGTTTTAGGGTACATAGGTATATATGGGTGAAAGAAGTTCGTCGGTGGACCGAAGGGGGGGCCACGAGGCAGGGGGGTGCGCCCCAGGGGGGTGGGCGCGCCCCCCACCCTCGTGGGCACCTCCATTCTTCCCTAACGTGCACTCCAAGTCCATCGGGTGTCTTTCCTTCCAAAATTAATTTCTCCAGTTGATTTCGTTCCGTTTTGACTCCGTCTGATATTCCTTTTCCTCGAAACACTGAAATAGGCATAAAACAGCAAATCTGGGCTGGGCCTCCGGTTAATAGATTAGTCCCAAAAATAATATAAAAGTGGATAATAAAGCCCAATATTGTCTAAAACAGTAGATAAAGTAGCATGGAGCAATCAAAAATTATAGATACGTTGGAGACATATCAGCCACCCACATTCCCAAAAGGGAACGGAAGCGAGCACTAAGGGACATCTATGCGATGGAGCCAGTCGCCTGAAAATTCAACCCATGGTCAGCCTGTCCGATCACCTTTGATCGTAGGGATCACCCCACCAGCATCCGTCACGGTGGTTCAGCCGCATTGGTCCTAGACCTAATCATCGACAGATTCCACCTCACGCGAGTCCTTATGGACAGCGGCAGCAGCCTGAACCTGCTTTATCAGGACATAGTGCGCAAAATGGGCATCGACCCTTCAAGGATCAAACCCACCAAAACCACCTTTAAAGGTGTAATTCCAGGAGTAGAGGCCCGTTGCACGGGCTCTATAACATTGGAAGTGGTCTTTGGATCTCCAGATAACTTCTGAAGCGAAGAGTTAATCTTCGATATCGTCCCTTTCCGTAGTGGTTACCACGCACTGCTCGGATGAACCGCATTCGCTAGATTCAATGTGGTACCACACTATGCATACCTCAAGCTCAAGATGCTAGGACCTCGCGGGGTCATAACAGTCAACGGAAACATGGACCGCTCTCACTGTACAGAAGAACATACTGCAGCCCTCGCGGCGGAAGTACAGTGCGACCTTCTCCTTCAAACCACCAATCCGGCGATGACAACCTCGAACACTGTCAAGCGAGTCCGGAGCACCCCGCAACAAGATCGCCAGGCACGCCAAGAGCGCGACTAGTAGTCTGGCCTCCTCTCAAGCCCCATCAAAGCAGCATTCGTGCCGCGCGTACACAATTACGCACTCAAAATACCATGGGCATAGGCGGAGGCGCAAGAGTGACTTGGTCAACAGTGCGGTATAACCACAACATACTTTAATAACCCCCCTTTTTTATCCTTCAGTACACTGCTTTAGGGCAGCCTCTTCAGAAGAGCCGGATTGTCGGACTTACACAGGAGAAAAAACCAAGGAGGCAACAGGCTTTGCGCACAAAGGAAATACCCAGGTGGAATCTGTTCATGATCGTTATACCTGTTTTATATACCTACATGCAGCCCACCCTTGGATAGGACATGTTAAATAGTCCTATTTACTTATGCTTAAACGCACTCATTGTAAACATACGCTTAAACATATTATTCATCAATGGGACAAAATATATAGCGTTAGCTTATTATTCCTATTTGCACATTTCTCCTATAAATGTTTATTTAATGATGCATCCATACACCTTGGTACGTTCAGTTTGCCAGGGGCTTCTTATGGCACCCCATAATACGGCAAGACAAGTCCGAACACTTTCAACAGTGCGGCACCCCAAACTTATAGCACTATATGCATCAGCTCCGAATCATGTCTTGGGTCAATAGTTGGGTTTGCCCGGCTCCCTTGTTTTGGTACCTTACGTTCGGTTATATCGGCTAAGGTAGCGCAGGGAGAACTACTGCGATTGTGTCCCGGTTCTTCCGGACGAGCACCTCAGTAGAGAAAGCCAAAAACTGACCGGCATGATGCGGCGAGAGCTACTCGCTGTTTGAGAGGTCTTAAAATCCTTAAAGATTTTTTTCCGCTTTAGGCGAGGAATCGGCTTCGTCCGATTTAGGCATATATAGCGCCCCAATTCGGCTTTCTGAATTCTAGGGGCTTCGCCGAAATTTAAAATTGTAGACTTCTATGGCTAAGTGGAAATTATAAAGCCGCATAGTCCGATTGCCTTGTTCGCTGCGCCAGACACGTCCTTAAGGGACCAAAAATTTGGATAAAGAGTGTCCGGGTTTTTTTCCAGGAACACCTCGGTACTAGTTACGTGGGGGCGGAAGCCGACGACTGGCCTACTTTCAGAATTCTATAAACAGCTGCACAGAAGGTAATATTTTAAATCAAAAAAAATCTGTATAGCGCAAGTAGCTTCGTCTTTATATTACAACAATGACAGAAGTACATTTACTCGAGGATCGTGTCCTTGGGACATTCATCGGCCACGAGATGAGCGCCTTTCATAACGCCATCATAATACTTTTCAGGACAACGATGCGCCTTGCCCTCCGGTGGCCCGTCTTTCACCAGCTTCTCCGCATCCAGCTTGCCCCAGTGCACCTTCGCACGGGCAAAGTCCCGGCGGGCACCCTCAATGCAAACGGACCACTTGATCACCTCAAGCTGCGGACAAGCGTTTACCATCCGCTTTATCAGGCCGAAGTAGCTGGCAGGCAAGGGCTCACCAGGCCACATCCGGACTATGAAATCTTTCATAACCACTTCGGCCGCCCTGTGGAGTCAACCAACTGCTTCAGTTGGTCACTCGGAGGCACTGGGTGTTCGGCTCCAGCATACTGGAACCAGAACAGCTTCTTCGTTGAGCTCCCCTCCTCGGCACGGTAGAACTCCGCAGCATCAGATACACTGCGTGACAGATCCGCGAATGCCCCTGGAGAGCTCCGAATACGGGTAAGTAAAAGAAATGTCTCCTCCACATGCTTGTTTTGCATAAAGAATGTCTTACCCGCCGCTATCTTCTTGGCCGCTTGGATTTCCTGCTGGCCTTTTCGGCGTTGGCCTTGGCGTCTTTTACACTCGCAAGGGCCTTCGCAAGCTTAGTCTCTTTCATCTTAAGATCATGCTCCAAGGACTCGAACTTCTTGCTGAGCTCCTAGAGCTCTTGCTGTACCTCGCCCACTCTAGCATCTTGCTTTTTGCACTCTTGTGCTCTAGGGCCGCCTTGTCTTCAGCCTCGGACAACGCTTTCTTCAGAGACGCCACTTCGGTGGTGGCCCCTATCACAAAGTCACGAGGCTTTCTCGTTAGAATCACCAATTTTTGTCTATTCTTTATAAATATGCGAACGGGGTATCACTTACCTTTGTTCTCTTTGAGCTTCCTCTTCATGAGGCCGAGCTCTCCTTTTACCTGTTCCAGGTCCCATTTAAGTCCGGCGACCTCGGCCGTGCGAGAAGCAGCGGCAAGCAGCACCGCCTGTTTATTAACATGTAAACCTACTATTAGACTCCTGCGGATTATAATCGACCCTCCGTTTGGCTTTTCGTTCCGAACACCAAACAGAGTATCAGGGACTACTACCTATCGGGTGGTAATTTCACACGTTTTTGATTACTTACCTCAAAGCCCGTCAGGAGGCTGGTGCAGGCTTCGGTTAGTCTGCTCTTGGCAGATAGAACCTTTTGAATCACCGCACTCATAAGAGTACGGTGCTCTTCATCCATGGAAGCGCCGCGAACCGCTTCCAGCAGACTATCCGACGCCTCTGGCATAACGGAAGTCATCGGCACGGATGGCTCGCCCTCTCTGGCGAGGGGCCGCCTGTCCGAATCCGGAACCATTTGAGGTTCCGGCATAGTATCCGGCTGAGAGCCCGACTTGTTGCGGCTCTCGTCGGCATGATCCATGGGGATCTTATACCCCGTGTGCCCGGCGTCTGGAATGCCGCCTTGGGGCGTCTCCAGAGTCACCTCCCCCTGCTCTGGGAGCCTTTGGGACAACACCTCCGTGTCATTCGCAGGCCGAGGAGTAGTGGCTGTCGGGAGCAAGTTCATCGCTGAATCACTCAAGGACCCATCCGAAGATGATACCTCGGGATGGACCCTGGCCGGACTGCATATATGTTCGGCGTTATAACAAGACTATGAAGCGAAGTCGCACTGAAATACAATAGAGTGCGGATACTTACGATCTTACTAGGGGCTTCCCCCTAGGCAGCCACTCCTCCTCGCTATAGGCGACAGTGGTGGAGTAATCCGAAAGGGACGCCTTTCCCTTCTTGGGCGTCCTAGCCTCCCCCTCCGGGCGGCTTTCCTCTTCTTCACCTCCCCAGTGTGGGTAGGCAGAGTTTCTTCGTGTTTCCCCCACCTCCGCGAGAGGAATCTGCCTCGTCGTCTTTGGACGATCAGGGTATGACGGCCTTGTGCTGGGGACCCTTCTCGGTCCCATGGCCCGCATTCTTGGGCCCCCCATCCTCTCCGGATGGGCCGGCCCCTTCCTCTTCTTCCTCCCCTTCGGGGGAGGAGTGTGCCTCGTCATCTTCAGACGAGGCGTCCGGTACGACCTTACGCCGGAGACCCTTCGTGGTCCCCAGGGCCTTCTTTTTGGCCTTCTTTTCCGGCGCCTTGTAGGGCACCGGGACTAGCATCTCCGTCAGGAGAGCATCTGCTGGACCTTCTGGCAGTGGGGCCGGACAGTCAATCCGCTCTGCCATCTCCACATATTCCTGATCAAATACACACAATAACTTAAGATTCCCCCATGAGTACATTGGGAAAAACTGAATCCGGGGTAGTCAGAAAACTCACCGGACGGGGAGGCCGCGCGGCATGAAGTCCGCGGTCCTCGGATGTGGGAGGAGGTATTTCGGAGGCCTTGAACAGCACCTTCCAGGCGCCCTTGTGCGTCATGCCATAGAGCTTTTGAAGCGTCTGGTGTTTGGCCGGGACGAACTCCCACAGATTAAAAGCCCGTCTTTGGCACGGAAGGATCCGGCGGACAAGCATGACCTGGACCACGTTGACGAGCTTGATCTCCTTGTCCCTCATATTCTTGATGCAGTTCTGAAGTCTGGTTAGCTCCGCAGGCTCGCCCCAGGCCAGGCCCTTCTTTTCCCAGGAGGTGAGCCACATGGGGATTTCGGATCGAAATTCGGGGGCCGCCGCCCAGTTGGCGTCGCGTGGCTCGGTGATGTAGAACCACCCCGATTGCCACCCTTTCACGGTCTCCGCAAAGGAGCTGGCAGGCCAGGTAACTTTGGGCATCTTGCCCACCATGGCGCCTCCGCACTCCACTTGTTGGACGCTCACGATCTTCGGCTTCACGCAGAAGATTCGTAGCCACATGCCGAAGTGAGGCTTGATGCGGAGGAAGTACTCGCACACGATGATAAACGCTGAGATATTGAGGACGAAATTTGGGGCTGGATCATAGAAATCTAGCCCGTAGTAGAACATGAGCCCGTGGACGAAGGGATGAAGTGGGAATCCCAGTCCACGGACAAAGTGGGCGAGAAACATGACCCTCTCGTAGGGTTCTGGAGTTGGAATGATCCGCCCTTCGTCTGGTAGCCGGTGCGCGATGTCTGCGGCTAGGTATCCGGCCGCCTGGAGGTTCACAACATGCTCCTCCTTCACGGTGGAGGCCACCCATTTGCCTCCTGCTCCGGACATATTTGGCTGTGCGGAGAAAGCATGAACTAGGGCACTGGAGCTCGAGGGTGTGAGAATGGGTAAGCAGAGGAGGAAGAAGGCGTGGGTGAAAATGGGGAATCCTTATCCCTTTATAGAGGCGACAAAAGCGGTGTGTCTCCCCACTTGCCTGTTGAGAATCGCTTATTTCCCAAGCGCCACGGTCGATGGCGCGGTTGGATTACCCATGCCCATATTGATGAGAATCCTGTGATAAGGGGACACGATCTCTGCTTTGACAAGACGTGTCGAGGAAACTGCCTCGCAATAGTCGTTGTGGCTAGTTGTGGGAAAATGGTTCGAATAATAACCCGACCATAATGTCATGTCATGTTGTCTAAAAAGTTGTCAGCAGATTACATTTGTGAAATATCATTCTCTCTACGGTGGTGTATGAAGATCATCTTGCAGATCCGAACACGATCCAAGTGTTCGATAATTATTTTGGAGTATTCGGAGATGGAACCCGCCTTGCAATGCCGAAGACAAACTGCGCGCCGGACTCATTGTCATTGAAGTCTGGTTCAGGGGCTACCGAGGGAGTCCTGGATTAGGGGGTATCCGGACAGCCGGACTATATACTTTGTCCGGACTATTGGAGCGTGAAGATACAAGACTCAAGACTACGTCCCGTGTCCGAATGGGACTCTCCTTTGCATGGAAGACAAGCTTGGCGATCTGGATATTGTATTTCCTTCTTTGTAACCGACTCCGTGTAAACCCTAGTCCCCTCCGGTGTCTATATAACCGGAGGGTTTAGTCCTTAGAGGGACGATCACAATCATAATTATCATAGGCTAGCTTCTAGGGTTTAGCCTCTACGACCTCGTGGTAGATCAACTCTTGTAATACCCACATCATCAATATCAATCAAGCAGGAAGTAGGGTTTTACCTCCATCGAGAGGGCCCGAACCTGGGTAAATATTGTGTCCCTTGCCTCCTGTTACCATCAGCCTAAGACGCACAGATCGGGACCCCCTACCCGAGATCCGCCGGTTTTGACAACGACAGAGACTTCAACGCACGAAGGGTAATGGCTACGGGAGTCCACGGAGGGCTCCACCCAAGAAGGGTCCACGAAGAAGCAACCTTGTCTATCCCACCATGGCCGTTGCCCACGAAGGACTTGCCTCACTAGGGGTAGATCTTCACGAAGTAGGCGATCTCCTTGCCCTTACAAACTCCTTGGTTCAACTCCACAATCTTGTCGGAGGCTCCCAAGTGACACCTAGCCAATCTAGGAGACACCACTCTCCAAGAAGTAACAAATGGTGTGTTGATGATGAACTCCTTGCTCTTGTGCTTCAAATGATAGTCTCCCCAACACTCAACTCTCTCTCACAGGATTTGGATTTGGTGGAAAGAAGATTTGAGTGGAAAGCAACTTGGGGAAGGCTAGAGATCAAGATTCATATGGTAGGAATGGAATATCTTGGTCTCAACACATGAGTAGGTGGTTCTCTCTTAGAAAATGTAGGCTGGAAGTGTAGGCATGTTCTGATGGCTCTCTCCACGAATGAAGAGTGGGTGGAGGGGTATATATAGCCTCCACACAAAATCGAACCGTTACACATAACTTACCAATCTTAGTGGGACCGAATTGAGAAACTCGGTCGGACCAATTTAGCAAATCATGTGACCGTTAGGATTTTCGGTGGGACCGACATGCAACTCGATAGGACCGATATAGTTAGGGTTAGGGCATAAGGTAATCTCGGTGAGACCGATTTTGGTAATGAGCTAACTAGAGAGTTGTTCAGGCAATCTCGGTGGGACCGATTTGCTCATCTCGGTAAGACCGACACATTACGAAAAGGAAACAGAGAGTTTGCATTGTAATCTCGGTGGGACCAATCGCTCATCTCGGTTTGACTAAAACGTTACGAAGGGAAATAGAGAGATTACAACCCCATCTCAATGAGATCGAGATCCCTATCGGTGAGACCGATTTGCCTAGGGCTTGTGGCAGTGGCTTTGACATCTGAACTCGGTGGCGCCGGATAGGAAGAATCGGTGGGGCCGAGTTGGACTTTTGTTTTAGGTCATATGTAGATATGAGAAAGTAGTTGAGGGCTTTGGAGCATATCATTAAGCATTTTGAGAAAGAAAGCCATTAAGCAACACCTCATCCCTCCTTGATAGTATTGGCTTTTCCTATACACTCAATGTGATCTTGGATCACTAAAATAGAAAATGTAGAGTCTTGTGCTTTGAGCTTGAGCCAATCCTTTTGTCCTTTGCATTTTGAGGGATCCACTTTTCTCATCCATGCCATGCCAATCATTGAGCTTTCCTGAAATATTTATCTTGAAGTAGCATTAGCTCAATGAGATATATGTTGTTAGGAATTACCAAAACCACCCAAGGACAGTTGCACTTTCAATCTCCCCCTTTTTGGTAATTGATGACAACATATAGATCAAAGCTTCGTCAAATGATAATAAGATTGAAAAACATTGTCGCTTTGAGAAGTATGTGAAAAGTAAGAGCTCCCCCTAAATTTGTGCATTATTTAAAATTTGCTTTGGACTGCAAATGCACAAAGAGTTAGAATCATGGGTTACTCTTCCATGTCACATACATCTTGGTGGAGCGCTCAAAATGATAATAATTAAATACATGCACTCATCACCAAGCAAAGTGAATGATCATATAGGGACATAAAAGGATAATGTCATCCAAGAAGCATTAAGGTAGCATATGATCAAACACATGATCATCGAAGTATCTCACAAAAGGCATAGATTATTAAGCACACAAGCAAGTATCAAAGTTCAACCACCAAAAAGACAAGAGAGAACAAAAGCAACACTCTCTCTCGAAGCCTATGATCTATACATTTTTCTCCCCCTTTGGTAACAAGTTACCAAAAAGTTCATAGAAAATGCATAGTGCTAAACGACTCTCAGGCTTGGTCTTCATGGGATGGTGTAGAGATGGCTCCTTGGACGAAGACTTCTGTTGATGTAGCTGGAGCTGGTGGAGAGGGTGCTGGAGCTAGATGCACTGAAGTTGTAGCTGGTGCAGATAATGTAGCTCTGGTGTCTGCCACAGGCACTGCAACAGATCTCTGTCCTCTGAGCATTCTAGCAAAAACATCGGTAGTTGAGTTGCCCTTCTTCTCCTCCACATCCTCCTGAAGTTGCTCAACTGCAGTCTGGATCTCAGTCACTTTAACATCAAGATCATAGAACTTCTTCTCTATGATTCTCTCTAAGCTCTCCTGGTTTTGAGTCAGGGTGGCCAAGCCCTTCTCAATCCTCAGAGTGGAGGCAATCAAGTAGCCAAGCTGATCTTGCTTGCTCTTCAGGAAAATCTGAGATGCCTCTTTAGCAGTTGGCATCTTAGCAGCCTTCTCAGCCCTCGCCTTCTCCTTCTTCTCTTGTGCTTGCATAGAAGATGATTCATTCTCATCCATCACAACAGTGTTGTCCTCAAAATCAGGGTAGATGGGAAGGTGTTCCTTGTCCAAGAGATATGTGTCAGTGCCCATCTTGGAATTTATAAGCTCCTGAATCTGTGGGGCATACCCACAACTCCTCTTTTGATCAGCAGCAGTCCTTTTGATTGTTTCCACAATCAGGCTCATGACTTTGAACTTCTAAGGCACATCAAATATATGAAGCAAGTTAATTGCATGGCCTCTGATCATCTTGTGATCACCTGACTTGGGCAGAAAAGTATGCCTTAAAATCCAGTTGATGGGCAGTCCTGACAAAGATAGTGTACAGATCCAAACTTGTGTGTCTCAAGTGCAGCATCTGGGATCTCTCTATATATGTGAGCCATGGAGTTGTGATCTTTCTTATTCTTGGCATAGATATCCAAGTCATCCTCATTTTCCTTTGGAGCATTGATCAATTCAGACCATTCCTCAACTGTTAACTGGTACCTGGTACCCTCAGACATCCAGACTATCCTCCCATCTGGGTATAAATGAGTTGTGGAGTAGAACTGCATAATGAGCTCATCATTCCACTTTGTGAGCTTTTGCCCAACAAAGTCTACTACTCCACAAGACTTGAAACTGTCATAAACTCCTGGATAACGATCTTCATTCTTCTTGATATACTCCCAATCAACCCATCTCATGTCACAGACTATGGGCTTCTTGTTAAGTAGCACCATCTCATAGAAATCCTGTTGTTCCTTAGTATGGAACCTGTAGTCCACAACAGTTCTTCTCCTGACTGCATAGGGGTCAGTCAATCTCCATTGTCTCAGACCTGCATCCTTCCTGAGCTTCATGTCTTCTGCAACTGGGTGAGCATCATTATGATCTGGGATCTTGGGCTTCAGCTTTCTCAAGACAAGTGAGTCTTCATCTTCTTCTTCAGCAGCTTCAGGCACTGGGGCCTTGTTCTTCTCTGCAGCTGGAATACTCCTGGTGTTCCTCTTGGGTGCAGACTTGGGTTTTGGAGCAGCAGCTTTGGGAGCATCTTTGGGCTTAGATGGAGCAACCCCTGACCTTATAGCATCTCCCATCAAATTTTGAGCTTTAGGTGCTGGTGCAGCAACCTCTTCCTCTTCATCTTCAGAGTCTCTCCTCATAGAGGGCTTGCCAAGTACCTTGGCAGTAGTGGTTCTGACTCTCTTCTTCTTCTTTTCTTGGCCAGCAGCTTCATCTTCAGACTCAATGGTGAACTGCATGGTTTCACCAGTAGCAACCTTCCTAGGTTTGGAAGTTGGAATTCTCCTTGCAGGTGCCTTCTTCTGCATTCCTAGCTTAGTGGTAGCAGCTGTGCCATATTCCTTCTTCAGCATTTTCTTCTTTGAGGTGGCCTCATCCTTAATAGCCACATAGTCCTCATCCTCAGAATCTGAGGTCTTCTTCTTTCTGGCCCTGGTGGCTGCCTTTGGTAAGTTGCTGGGTGTGCTCCTACTGCCATCATCATAGCTGCTAGAGGGACTAGTGCCCTCACGCATCTGAACTTGCTCCTCAGACTTATTCTAACTATCACTCTGATCTGACATGGTGCAAACTCTGACAGCAGACCCTGTGAATAGATATAGATGAGGTAGAGTGGATGAGCATGACAAAGTACAGAGGTTTTTGCAAAAGAATTGAGTCAAAAACTCAGTTTTAGTTTTCCACACACAGCATTTCGGAGCTACCGATTTGTAAACTCGATGATACCGAAGCAGCTTTTGGAACCTAAACTAGTGAAGTCGGTCAGACCGAGTCACAGTTCGGTGGCACCGAGACTGCCAGGGTTTCACAAAGTCCTGAACTCGGTCACACTGATTTGCAATTCTCGGTCAGACCGAGAATCACATGTGCACTCGCCTGAGCCAAATCGGTGGGACCGATTTCTACAACTCAGTCGGTCTGAGATGAGTTCGGCAGAAACCTAACCCTAAATTTTCAATCCAAAACTAATCTACGGAGTGTTTTCGCTGGGTAGGAAGATCTCAATCGTGGCAAGATACATGGCAATGCACTGTGCTAGGAATCGGAGTTACGAATAGCACAAGGTTTCAAATCCATACCCTAGTTCGGTGATGGATTTGCTACGGCGGCAACAGCGGAGTTGAATCCCGTTGACGGCGGCGGAGACCAGCGGCTAGAGGTTGCTGGCGACGAGGAGGACGATCCAGAGACCCGAGGATGCAGAGCAGGCAGTGTGCGGGAGAAGAGGTTTGGAAAATTTCCAAATTTTGGCCCGGGGGTATATATAGCCTGACCCTGTCGGTGTGACGGAGTGGAACAACTCGATGGCACCAAGATGCATAGCTACAAGCAGTTACTGCAACTCGGTGAGACCGAAAAGTTCAAATCGGTTGCACCGAGGTTGAAAACCTAGATCAACTTAGTGATCTCGGTGTGACCGAAATGGATGGATCGGTCAGACCAAAATGCACAAAGAGGTTTTGGAAGTTTAAGTCTATGACAAATTGGGGACTCCGAGTGCTCCTCACACAGAGTGGTTCGAATCTGACTTGATCAAACTTTGTGATGTAGCATGAATAGAGTTTGAGACAAGAAAAGCATATATATAGCTAGAGAAGGTTCTTAGGCATTCTTGTCCATCCACTTGGCAAAAGAAAAGAAACCAAACAATGAAAACTACATGTGGATGTCCTCGAATGAGTAAAATATGCAACCAACATGCTCACACAGTAAAATGACAAATGAAATATGTGGCAAAGCATGCGCAACCATTCTAGCATCTATCAAGCAATTGGCGATGACTAGGTCATCTATATATGAGTATATTGACTTAGGAGTCAAATGAGAACATTTGATCATAGGTCATACTCATCGTTTAAGCACAAGTGGGGTTACCACTTTTACATAAAGCATTGTTGTGTTCACACCATTAGAGTTGCTTTAGCTCAATTCTTCGAGTAAAGCTCCCCCTAGATGTGAGATCCCCCCTAAGAGGGATGAACTAACCTTGAGTTTTGTCGATGATGACTTCATGTAGGTGTTGAAGATGTGGATGCTCAATGTTTATGTAGATCATTTGGAGCAATCCTTTGGAGTGAGTTGCACTTTCAATACCTACACGGGTTAGTCCCACAAGGAACAAACAAGGATATCCATAAACATAGAGTGATGCACACACAAGATGATGTCCATGAAAGCATTAGGTTACCTTGTCCCTTGTCTTACCAACAAGAGGGTTTGTGACTCGTTGAACTAGTGCAAGATGTGGAAGTTGATTGCACTTGTCCTTGCCAAAATGATAAGAGTGAAATATGTTGGCGGAGTCACCCTCAAGAACTCTCTAGTTCTTCTTCTTCGGGATCCACATCATCTTGATGGGAATCCTTGGAGTTGTAGTTATACTCGATGAAGTAGAACTTGACGTAGTCTTGGGAACCCACTTGACCAGGGCCTTAGGAGCTTCTTCAAATGCATCAATCTCCTCTTGAAGCTTGTCCTTGCCTTTTTGCTTGTGGTCTTGTGGTGGAAGATCATCTTGAGCTTGTGTCCCTTTGAAAGAAGTAGGATCATACTTCTCTTGTTGAGGAACAAACTTCGTCTTGGGGTATTGATCTTCTTCCCACTCAACTCCATTGGCATTGAACTTTCGTTCAAAACCAACACCTTGGTTCTTCCGGTGCCTTCCTTGCTTGCGTACAATTTCCTCGAATTGCTTACTCCCGGCAAGGCTCTTGTAAACACCTTTCTCTATAATTCCCTTCAATAAGCTATTTTCTTGCTCAAGTGTAACTTGGCTAAGAGAATCATTAGTGGAATCAAGAGAACTACTAGAAGCAACAACATTGGATTTAGCATGATTATTGTTACTACTAGAGGAAGAATCCTTCTTGTTCTTGTTACTAGACTTGACTTGAGGCATATAAGTAGATAAGAGTAAACGCTTGGCAATGTAAGAATAACTTTTCTTGCGAAGATCATCATTGATTGCCTTTAAGAACTCATGCTCTTGCTCAAGGTTGAGCTTTTCGAAGCGTAACTTCTCATGAGTCCTTAAAAGTTCTCGATGATCTTCTAAGATAGTTTCATGAGCTAACTTAAGAGTGTTTAGTTCTTTAGTTAGGTGCTCAATCTTCTCCTTATCATTGTCATTCGTTTTATCTTGATTAGCATGATTAATTGACGTTTCATCATAGTATTCATCACTAGAGTTGTCAAGAAGTAAATCATCATCACCTAACAAGTCATCTTCATCACTATTGAAATCAACATACTCGGGGTGTGATACCTTTGGGCCTTTAGCCATGAAGCATCTTCCAAGTCCTTCATTTGGTGAATCAAATATGTCATAGGAGTTGGTTGACACAAGTGCTAGACCGGCAACACCTTCATCTTGAGTATATTCGGAGTCGGAGTGATAGCTTCTCTCGGAGTGATTGTCGGAGTCGGAGCCGGATACCCATTCACCAACATGAGCTTGATGTCTTCGTTTTGTGTAGCTCCTTGATGACTTGTCCTTTCTTTCCGAATCCTTGCTTTTCTGGGATGTTCTTCGTTCATAATGATCATCTCTACTCCTTCTCTCTCTTGATGGTGATTCTTCTCTTCTACTTCTTCTTTTTGGAGAATCTTCTCTTCTTTTGTAGGGTGTCGTACACTCATTGGAATAGTGTCCGGGTCTTCCACAATTGTAGCAATTACGCTCACGACTAGAAGATCTTTTGTCATTGTAGGACCTTGACTTGGAACTTCTTTCCTTGCTTCTGCTCTTGTAGAACTTGTTGAAGTTCTTCACCATTAGGCTCAATTCTTCATTGAAGGTTTGTTTCTCACTTGATGATGTGGGAGCTTCACATGAGGCTTTGTAAGCACCACTTGACTTGTTGTGGAGCTCCTCCTTATCCTTGAGTGACATCTCATGAGCAACAATTCTTCCAATGACTTCCGTTGGCTTGAGATCTTTGTAATTGGGCATCATTTGGATCAATGTGCACACGGTATCATATTTTCCGTCCAAAGCTCTTAGGATCTTCTTGATGATGAATTTGTCGGTCATCTCTTCACTTCCTAAGCCGGCAATCTCATTTGTGATAAGAGCAAGCCTAGAGTACATTTCAGCGACACCTTCACCATCCTTCATTTTGAACTTGTCAAGCTGACTTTGAAGCACATCCAACTTGGATTCCTTGACGGAGTCGGTACCTTCATGCATATCAATCAAAGTATCCCAAATTTCCTTTGCATTCTCAAGACGGCTGATTTTGTTGAATTCTTCGGGGCACAATCCGTTGAAGAGGATATCACAAGCTTGAGCGTTGTATTGCAGCATCTTCAACTCTTCCGCGGTAGCTTCACGGTTCGGTTCTCTCCCATCAAAGAATTCACCTTGCAAGCCAATACACACAATATCCCAAACGGCAGGGTTATGTCCAAGAATATGCAATTTCATCTTATGCTTCCAACTAGCAAAATTAGTACCATCAAAGTAAGGACCTCTACGGTGGTAATTTCCCTCGCTAGACGCCATACTCTCCTAGGTTGTGAAACCAAGGCTATGACCACCAAAAGCTATGGAGATCAAGCAAATGGAGACCAAAGCTCTGATACCACTTGTAGGATCGAAAGTATGTCTAGATGGGGGTGATTAGACTACTTGACCAAATAAAAATATATCCTTTTCCCAATTTTAGTTCTTGGCAGATTTTAGCAACTTAGCACGATTCAAGCAATCTTAACACAATTCAAGCAAGCATGCACAGAGTATATGAGCAGCAGAAAGTAAAGCATGCTACTTGCAAGAATGTAAAGGGAAGGGTTTGGAGAGTGCAAACGCAATAGGAGACACGGATGTTTTTGTCGTGGTTCCGATAGGTGGTGCTATCGTACATCCACGTTGATGGAGACTTCAACCCACGAAGGGTAACGGCTGCGCGAGTCCACGGAGGGCTCCAGCCACGAAGGGTCCACGAAGAAGCAACCTTGTCTATCCCACCATGGCCGTTGCTCACAAAGGACTTGCCTCACTAGGGTAGATCTTCACGAAGTAGGCGATCTCCTTGCCCTTACAAACTCCTTGGTTCAACTCCACAATCTTGTCGGAGGCTCCCAAGTGACACCTAGCCAATCTAGGAGATACCACTCTCCAAGAAGTAACAAATGGTGTGTTGATGATGAACTCCTTGCTCTTGTGCTTCAAATGATAGTGTCCCCAACACTCAACTCTCTCTCACGGGATTTGGATTTGGTGAAAAGAAGATTTGAGTGGAAAGCAACTTGGGGAAGGCTAGAGATCAAGATTCATATGGTAGGAATGGAATATCTTGGTCTCAACACATGAGTAGGTGGTTCTCTCTCAGAAAATGTAGGCTGGAAGTGTAGGCACATTTTGATGGCTCTCTCCACGAATGAAGAGTGGGTGGAGGGGTATATATAGCCTCCACACAAAATCTAACCGTTACACACAACTTACCAATCTCGGTGGGAACGAATTGAGAAATTCGGTCAGACCGATTTAGCAAATCATGGGACCGTTAGGATTTTCGGTGGGACCGACATGCAACTCGGTAGGACCGATATAGTTAGGGTTAGGGCATAACGTAATCTTAGTGAGACCGATTTTGGTAATGAGCTAACCAGAGAGTTGGTTAGGCAAACTCGGTGGGACCGATTCGCTCATCTTGGTAAGACCGAAACATTACGAAAAGGAAACAGAGAGTTTGCATTGTAATATTGGTGGGACCGATCGCTCATCTTGGTTTGACCGAAACGTTATGAAGGGAAAGAGAGAGATTACAACCCCATCTCGGTGAGACCGAGATCCCTATTGGTGAGACCGATTTGCCTAGGGTTTGTGGCAGTGGCTATGACATCCGAACTCGGTGGTGCCGGATAGGAAGAATCGGTGGGTCCGAGTTGGACTTTTGGTTTAGGTCATATGTAGATATGAGAAAGTAGTTGATGGCTTTGGAGCATATCATTAAGCATTTTGAGCAAGAAAGCCATTAAGCAACACCTCATCCCTCCTCGATAATATTGGCTTTTCCTATAGACTCAATGTGATCTTGGATCACTAAAATAGAAAATGTAGAGTCTTGTGCTTTGAGCTTGAGCCAATCCTTTTGTCCTTTGCATTTTGAGGGATCCACTTTTCTCATCCATGCCATGCCAATCATTGAGCTTTCCTGAAATATTTATCTTGAAGTAGCATTAGCTCAATGAGATATATGTTGTTAGGAATTACCAAAACCACCCAGGGATAGTTGCACTTTCAGATGTTGATGGAGATTGACCCCCTCCCGATGAGAGTGTTGTTGGTGATGACGACGGTGATGATTTCCCCCTCCTGGAGGGAAGTTTCCCCGGCAGAACAGCTCTGCCGGAGCCCTAGATTGGTTCCGCCTCGTGGCGGCAGAGTTTCGTCCCGTAAGCTTGCTTATGATTTTTCCTCGGACGAAAGACTCCATATAGCCAAAGATGGGCATCGGAGGGCCACCAGGGGCCCACGAGGCAGGGGGGTAGGGCGCGCCCCCCTCTTCATGTAAACCTTGTAAAATAAGAGAGAACATGCATAAGTATTGTGACATAATGTGTAATAACAGCCCATAATACAATAAATATCCTTATAAAAAGCATGATGCAAAATGGACGTATCAGCCGTTGTCCACCGCCCTGGTGCTCTCGGCGCGGCGTGGTCAACATGGTCATGGAACGGCTTCCATCGGACGTCGAATGTACGTGGAGAGGCTGACAGCTGGGTCCATGGCCACAATAAGGAAGTGCCTCCTTATTACGCGGAAAATAATGATTCCTCCACCTAATAGCAGGGACCCATCGGACGGGCAACCGTATTTCACAAAAAAATGTTTCCCCCTGACTGCTGGGACATACCAGCTACATCTTCGCACGCAAGGAAGTGCGTTCGGGCAAAAAACAATTCGCTCCCCTAACTGCTGGGACCCACTAGCTACATCTTCGCACGCAAGGAAGTGCCTGACAGTCAGGACCCACCTAGTCAAAGCGTACGTAGCATTGTCATTCTGGTCGCGAACGTGTATGTACATACTCGTCGATGTAGAGGCGCGCACGTGTCGTACTAGAGGCGCGCAAGTAGCATGTACACGTACGTACAGCGGCCGGGGTGCAAGAAAGTAAATACGGCCATGTATGTACATACGGGTGGGGTCTCGAATGCCTACTCGCGCGTACGTACGGCCAGAGCTCGTGTACATGGCTGGGTCGAAACGGAGAAACTGCATCGTCATCGTGTTCATGGGGAGGCAACAAAATGCGTCATGTTCATTGGGAGGCAACGGAACGCGTGGGAGCCAACCGGCTTGAACGGAACAGCCGATGGAAACGAGGCCTTGCGTACCGCACAACGGAGAAAACAGCCTTGTGTTTGACCGGCCACATTTAAAAGTGAATCCTGTTCATCGGGAGAGGTCTAGCGTACCGCAAAATGGAGGAAACGGACCTCATACAGTCGAAACAGGGTCATGTTGATCGGGAGGGGTGTGGCATACCGCAAAACGGACGAAACGGACTTGTGTTGGAGCGCTACGGTCGTAACAGGGGTCCTGTTCATTGGGAGGGGTGTGGCATACCACAAAACGGGACTCCACGGGATACTTTTCATCTCCACCGTCGACCCCCTCCAGCCTCCATGGGCTACTGTTCATCCACCATCGATCTCCTCCAGCCTCCACCTGCGACTGTTCATCCATGGGCTCCTGTTCATCTAGCCTCCACCGCGCGCTATTCCACCGGCTACTGTTCAACCAGCCCTCTCCACCGGCTCCTGTTCAACCACCCCTCCACGGGCTACTGTTCATCCAGCCCTCCATCGTCTACTGTTCATCCTGCCCTCCATAGGGTGGTCCTATTCATCCAGCCCTCCACGGGGTCATGTTCATCCAGCCCCAACCAGCTCGATCGATCGGGGTCCTGTTCATCTAGAGGCAACACCATGGGGTCCTGTTCATCCACCCCCACCTGGAACTGTTCATCCAAACCCCCCAGCAACGCTCACTGTTCATCCATAGGAAGCATCGATCGGCTTTAGTTAGCAGGAGTAGCGAAGGAATCACTCGATCGGGTTCAGTTAACAGCCATCGATCGATCGCTCGGTTTCAGTAATGCGTAGCCTGCAGTGCAATCGCTCAGGTTCAGTAGGCGAACGCCTTGCTCTGGTTTAGTTAGAGCCCAACGCCTCACACCAACGCGCATGCGTGTACGAGAGAAACGCGCAAACCTCCATGCATCGCTCGGCCCCAACGATCCACCGTAACCGGGAACACCCCGATATTTTCCTCGCCCTCGCTTCTACCACATTTTTTTCGTCATGGACGGACCAAAGAATGTCATGCAGCTACGTCTCCGGCCCGCCCAGGATGAAAAAGCCCATTTTCAATCATGATTTTTTGTCATAGAAGTAGGAGCCCACCACATCTATGATGATACCGGGGTTTGTCACAATTATCATCATAGAAGTGTCATAAGTATGACAGAAAAAAAATTCGTTCGGCCCAAAATGTTACGAATGTGTCGTTTTTTTGTAGTGATGTGATAACCCACAAGTGTAGGGGATCGCAACAGTTTTCGATAAGTAAAAGTGTCGAACCCAAAGAGGATCTAACGGTAGAACAAATATTCCCTCAAGTTCTATCGACCACCGATACAACTCTACGCACGCTTGACGTTCGCTTTACCTAGAACAAGTATGAAACTAGAAGTACTTTGTAGGTGTTGTTGGATAGGTTTGCAAGAATATAAAGAGCACGTAAATAAAAGGTAGGGGCTGTTTAGATAAAGAAACAATAAAGTAAATATAGCAAGTGTGGAAAAGTGGTGGTAGGAGTTGCGAAATTGTCCCTAAGCAATTGACTACTTTACTAGACCGATAGCAAGTTTTATGTGGGAGAGGCCTAGCATGTCATCCCTGACTTGGAATTCTATGCACTTATGATTGGAACTATTAGCAAGCATCCGCAACTATAACTTTCATTAAGGTAAAACCCAACCATAGCATTAAGATATATTGGTCCCCCTTCAATCCCGTATGCGTCAATTTCTATGCTAGGTTGAAGCTTCTGTCACTCTTGCCCTCCAATGCATAGTCCTATCAACATACAACTAACCCTATGGTGTGATCCACCCGCACGCTCATATGATGGGCACCAAAGGACAACAACATAACCACAAGCAAATTAAATCAATCATAGCAATTCATCAACCACCGATAGAACAACGAAAATCTACTAAGACATCATAGGATGGCAACACATCATTGGATAATAATATGAAGCATAAAGCACCATGTTCAATTAGAGGGTACAACGGGTTGCGGGAGAGTAGACCGCTGTAGATAGAGGGGGGAAGGTGATGGATATGTTGGTGAAGATGGCGGAGGTGTTGGTGTAGATGGCGGTGATGATGATGATGGCCACAGCAGCGTTCCGGCGCCACCGGAAGAGAAGGGGAGATGGGGCCCCTTCTTCTTCTTCTTCCTTGACCTCCTCCCTAGATGGGAGAAGGGTTTCCCCTCTGGTCCTTGGCCTCCATGGCATGGGAGGGGCGAGAGCCCCTCCGCGATTGGATCTATCTCTATGTCTCTCTCTGTTTCCGCGTTCTCCTAGTCTGCCCTTTTACCGTTTCTTATATATATGGAGATCCGTAACTCCGATTGGACTGAAACATTCGCCGAGATTTTTTTTCTGAAAATTAGCTTTCTTGTGGCCGAAGAAGGGCATTAACCGCCTTACGTGGGGCCCATGAGGGTCAGGGGTGCGCCCAGGGGGGTGGGGCGCGCCCCCCTGCCTCGTGCCCCCCTCGGGCACCTTCTCGCGTGGATTCTTCTTCCCATATCTTCCAAATAATCCAAAAATATTCTCCGCCCGTTTTTATCCCGTTTGGATTCTGTTTGATACGGGGTTTCTGCAAAACATAAAACATGCAACAAACAGGAACTGGCACTGGGCACTGGATCAATATGTTAGTCCCAAAAATAGTATAAAAAGTTGCCAAAAGTATATGAAAGTTGTATAATATTGGCATGGAACAATCGAAAATAATAGATACGACGGAGACGTATCAGCATCCCCAAGCTTAATTCCTGCTCGTCCTCGAGTAGGTAAATGATAAAAATGATAATTTTTGATGTGGAATGGTACCTAGCATAATCTTGATCATGTATCTAATCATGGCATGAATATTAAGACACGAGTGATTCAAAGAAATAGTTTATCATTTGACATAAAAACAATAATACTTCAAGCCTACTAATAAAGCAATCATGTCTTTTCAAAATAACATGGCCAAAGAAAGTTATCCCTACAAAATCATATAGTCTGGCTATGCTCCATCTTCACCACACAAAATATTCAAATCATGCACAACCCCCATGACAAGCCAAGCAATTGGTTTATACTTTTGACGTTCTCAAACCTTTTCAACTTTCACGCAATACATGAGCGTGAGCCATGGACATAGCACTATAGGTGGAATAGAATGGTGGTTGTGGAGAAGACAAAAAGGAGAAGATAGTCTCACATCAACTAGGCGTATCAACGGGCTATGGAGATGCTCATCAATAGATATCAATGTGAGTGCGTAGGGATTGCCATGCAACGGATGCACTAAGAGCTATAAATGTATGAAAGCTCAGACTGAAAACTAAGTGGGTGTGCATCCAACTTGCTTGCTCATGAAGACCTCGGGCGTTTGAGGAAGCCCATCATCGGAATATACAAGCCAAGTTCTATAATGAAAATTCTCACTAGTATATGAAAGTGATAACTCAAGAGACTCTCTATATGAAGAACATGGTGCTACTCTGGAGCACAAGTGTGGTAAAAGGATAGTCTCATCCCGACTTGTGGGGAATCATAGTCTCCATCATCCTTTCCTCACTGGGGCAATGCTTTAATAATGATGATCATCACACTTTTATTTACTTACAACTCAATATTACAACTCGATACTAGAACAAAGATATGACTCTATATGAATGCCTCCAGCGGTGTACCGGTATGTGCAATGATCTAGCATAGCAATGACATCAAAAAACGGAGAAGCCATGAAAACACCTTGCTAGCTATCTTACGATCATGCAAAGCAATATGATAATGAATGCTCAAGTCATGTATATGATGATGATGGAAGTTGCATGGCAATATATCTCGGAATGGCTATGGAAATGCCATGATAGGTAGGTATGGTGGATGTTTTGAGGAAGGTATATGGTGGGTTTATTGTACCGGCGAAAGTTGCGCGGTACTAGAGAGGCTAGCAATGGTGGAAGGGTGAGGGTGCGTATAATCCATGCACTCAACAATAGTCATAAAGAACTCACATACTTATTGCAAAAATCTATTAGTCATCGAAACAAAGTACTATGTGCATGCTCCTAGGGGGATAGATTGGTAGGAAAAGACCATCGCTCGTCCCCGACCGCCACTCATAAGGAAGATAACCAATAAATACCTCATGCTCCGACTTCATCACATAACGGTTCACCATACGTGCATGCTACGAGAATCACAAACTTCAACACAAGTATTTCTACAATCCACAACTACCCACTAGCATGACTCTCATATCACCATCTTTATATCGCAAAACTATTGCAAGGAATCAAACATATCATATTCAGTGATCTACAAGTTTTATGTAGGATTTTATGACTAACCATGTGAATGACCAATTCCTGTCAACTCTCTAAATAGATATAAGTGAAGCAAGAGAGTTTAATTCTTTCTACAAAAGATATGCCCACGCTCTAACAAATATAAGTGAAGCAAAAGACCATTCTACAAATGGCGGTTTTCTATGTAAAGAGAAACAGGCAATCCAAACTTCAAATGATATAAGTGAAGCACATGAAGCATTCTATAAAGCCATGATATAAGTGAAGTGCATAGAGCATTCTATAAATCAACCAAGGACTATCCCATACCAGCATGGTGCATAAAATAAAAGTGAAAACTAAATGCAAAAGATGCTCCAAGATTTGCACATATCGCATGAACGAAACGAATCCGAAAACATACTGATACTTGTTGAAGAAAGAGGGGATGCCTTCCGGGGCATCCTGATACGTCTCTAACGTATCTATAATTTTTGATTGTTCCATGCTATTATATTACCACTTTTGGATGTTTATGAGATTTATTTTACACATTTATATCATTTTTGGGACTAACCTACTAACCGGAGGCCCAGCCCGTATTGCTGCTTTTTTTGCCTATTTCAGTATTTCGAAGAAAAGGAATATCAAACAGAGTCCAAATGGAATGAAACCTTCGGGAGCATGATTTTTGGAACGAACATGATCCAGAGGACTTGGAGTGCAAGTCAAGAAGTAGCCGAGGCGGCCACGAGAGGGTAGGGTGTGCCCACCCCTATAGGGCGCGCCCCCTATCTCGTGGGCCCCTCGGGCGGCCACCGACGTACTTCTTCCTCCTATATAAGCCTATGTACCCCGAAAACATCCAGGGAGCCAACGAAACACAATTTCCACCATCGTAACCTTCTGTATCCGTGAGATCCCATCTTGGAGCCTTCGCCGGCGCTCCGCCGGAGGGGGAATCGACCACGGAGGGCTTCTAGATCAACACCATACACTACTAGGGAAAACCCTAGCAATAGCGTTGGTTTTGTGCTCACTAGTAGCGCAGGTAGGCACGCTACTAATAAGGCGCTACAGCTATTGCTTAGCAGTAACGCGTGCCCGCACGCGCTACTGCTAGGACAAATAGCTGCAGCGTTTGTTCAGTACCACGCTACTGCTAAGGTAACTACTTGCAGCGTGTTTTCTGTCCATCGTTACTAGTATTCTTTTTTATTTTTTTATTTTTAGTGTATTTATGCGCCATCGTACAAATATTGGTACAATACCAGTTATGAGGTTTACATCATTATGTTCATAACAGTGTGTCAAATGAAGGTGGATTAGGTTCAAGTGGAGGCAATATGTGGTGCATGTCAAAAGTATACTACTAATCCAAATTTGATCTAGTTTGGACTAGTAGTACTTTCGATGTGCACCACATGTTGCCTCCACTTGAATCTAATCCGCCAGCACAAGCTATTTAATCATCATCATAGTCATTACCACCAATAGTATTTATTTAATCACCACTAACACTAGCTAATAATAATCATCATAGTCATTACCACCAACACTAGCTATTTTATCATCATAGTAATAGTGTAGCACATCATCATCCTCAAACTCATTTCTAGCTAGCTAATCACTCCTGCTGCTCTCTCTTAGGTATAATAACATAAAATATGTATAGCTCTCCTCCTTGATCAAGTTGGAGCATGCAGATGAACCTGTCTCCTAATCGTGGGTAGCGCATCTGTTTGTTGCCCCCTAGTACTTCTCTGAGCTCCCCCATCACATATTTGGTCCAGTCTTGCACTATTAAGCATCCGTCGCTAATCTTGAATGCACTAAAGTAATCTGTAGGATATATTGGCCGTAAGCTGATAATACTCATGGTACCTTTAGTCTCGATCCCATAAGGCACAACATTCATCGGGAGTCCCTGTTGAAGAACATCGTATGGTAACATACTTAGCAATGAAGTTTAGCTTCAAAAATAATGTATGGAAAAGATGCACTAAGGACATATAGTAAAAATCTTACCATCCTTCCTAAATAGATGTGACCGTAGTTCATTACGAACACTATTGGTCGCACATTTTCAGTACTAACATTTCTAAATGTAGGAAGAAAATTTGTCTTGACAGTATCAAGATCCTCAAGCCATGAAACATAATGACTGAGCTCCTCGCAGTTGAGTTCAGCCCTAGGACAGTATACGGTCCTGTCTACCAAGCACTGGACATGTTTGCTTGCACTAAAATAAGCTGACAATACAAACTAGTTGTCAACTATTTTTGAATAAACAATATCAAAGACATAAATATGGTTGAGAAACTTACATAATGGTATAACTGGAGGCGTCTGCACATCGACCCAGATGTCGATATTACCTTCAATATCATCTTCTGGACAAATATCAAAGGTGATAACCATATCAAGGTCAAATGCATAAGTCTTGCATAGTGCTTGCCATGTTTTGCATCCAAAATAGGTGTAGTCGTCTGAATTGTATAATTTTGCATGGATAATATAACCATGCTTGGTCTTCAAGTAAACTTTCTTTTCCTCCGTAGTATGACTGAAACCTATCTTATCCAATACAAAAACTCTTGCATGGCAGGGATACGCTAGTAGAAAGTAAAAGTTGAAGCAAATGAAGCAGATGTCATGCTTGATTACAAAAAAATACTTGTCATTGTGACTTACTGTATCCACTTCGAAGTTCTCGTCCAGCTTGATGCTGAAGCGCCTATCATCATCTTGGAAGATTCCGTCGCACAGGCCGCGCTCGTCTTCGCAGTATTTGCAAATACCAAAATCCTTTTTGTCGTCAGACATTTCCTATGTTCATAGTTAAAACATTAATTGAAAATTGATCGAAGACAACTACCAGGATAATCAACACACAAATCCGGGGCACTCGATATTTCCTACATATTCTGGCACAAGTCATGCCAAAATTCATGGAAAAATCCGGCATGACCTTTGCTAAAATAGGACATATCGAGCGCCTGAAATTTGCCGGAACGGAAATGAATCAACACTCCGGCAAAACATAGGCCACTCGGAGGTGTAACTTGCAAACATGACCGGACACTGGATATTGAGCAACACAAGATATACATTTCAAAATATCTTATAGGACTCAAATTAGCATGCATTCAATAAGCAAAAGTAAATCATCTCATGCGTCCGTACATTGTCGAATATTATCACTAATACATCACAAATAGTGTCATACATATAACATCACTAATACAACTAAAACCCTAGCACACGACGGGTATCGGCGCGGGCGGTGGACACCCACAGAGAAGGAACCACCATGGGATCATAGCTCCAGTGAGATCCCCAGAGAACCTGCCAGGTATTAGAGAACGACATGTGCTCCAAATCAAACAAGTAGCGACGGACGTGCGCGTCCTCCTCACTGACACGGTGACGCACCACCTCTGCGGAGTCCTCGAGCCTCTGGATCATCACTGGCCCACGCGACCGCCACCAAAGAAGGTTCGAGTCAACGACAGGTTGGCTCCTCACCAACCTGCGCCCCCCGGTAGGTATTACCTCCCAGTACCACCCTGGCGGAGCCCAGTCCCGGATATGGCCGATCTGGTCAAGTAGGTGTCGTCCTCCGCCGACTCGACGACGAGGATGCGGGATAGGCATCGTCCACTTCGAGGCGGGAAAAATTGCTTTAAATAAAAAATAGCAACAAGTTCTTACTAACTAGTTCTATTAATTCAACTAGTTCTTACTAAAAATAAACTTACAATAAATAAAAATATTCTAGTACCTAATTAGTACCTAGTTCTTACTAACTAATTAGTACCTAGGAACTACTGCCCTAATTACCATCTAATTTGATGAACCTATAGGGGTGGAAAGTGGTAGCGGATATTTCAATTATCCAACTATAAAGTGAAATAAGTGGTCAAATTTTACTCGTTTTATGATTCATCTTAGAAATTTGATTCATTTTCACCCTTACATGAACCCTAACTCATTTGAGCCGCATCCGCATCCGATTTGTTTCCACTCTTACATGAACCCTAACTAATTTGATGCAACTAAAATATAAAGAAACCCTAGGCAGAGGTAGGGGAGAGGGAGGAGTGGGCGTGCTCACCTCGGGTGCCTGCGACGAGGGAGGGGCAGGAAGGCGTCGAGGTCAGGGTCGGGGCTCGGGCGCGCGGCGGATGGCGACGTCGAGGTCGGGGTCGGGGGCGGCGTCCGGGGCAGCGTTGAGGTCGGGGGCGGGGCGGTGTTGAATCTGGGGTCGGGGCGGTGTAGAGGGTGCGGAGAGCATGCGGCGGCCGACGTGCGATGGTGGCGGCTGACGGGCGACGGTGGCGGCGAGAGTGGAGAGAGTTGTATTTGGGGGAAGTGGCCACGTGGGGAAGGACGAACCCCGTGGTTAAGTCAGAAGTAGCAGTAGCGCGTTCCAGGAAAAGCGCTGCTGCTATCTTCACTACAATGCATTCTGTTATACACGCTACTGCCACTCCTTTCTCTTTTTCCCCTTTTTCATTTAGTTTTCTTCACATTTTATTTTTTTTCCTTTCACCTTATTCTATTTCTTTCATTTTCAATTACCTTTCTATTTTCTTTCCATTTAATTTTATAACCTTTAGTAGTAGCAAGTTTATATTAAAACGCGCTGCTACAAATAAAGTAGCGGTAGCGCGGTTCGTCATAGATCGCTACTACTATGTGTAGCCTATCGGCTAAGCCGTGGGAATTTTAGTAGTAACGTGTTTATAGCCAGACGCGCTACTGCTAGATCTTTATCTGCAGCGCGGTTTCCTCAGGCGCGCTACTGCTACTTAGCACCAGCGTGCTTTTTTGACCCACGCTACTGCTAAAGTTCTGTGTATAAGGTTTTCCCTAGTAGTGATAGCCACTCCGATGAGTTGTGAGTAGTTTACCATAGACCTTCGGGTCCATAGTTATTAGCTAGATGGCTTCTTCTCTCTTTTTGGATGTCAATACAATGTTCTCCTCCTCTCTTGTGGAGATCTATTTGATGTAAACTATTTTTGTGGTGTGTTTGTCGAGATCCAATGAATTGTGAGTTTATGATCAAGTTTATCTATGAGAAATATTTGAATCCCCTCTGAATTCTTTTATGTATGATTGAGTTATCTTTGCAAGTCTCTTCAAATTATCAGTTTGGTTTGGCCTACTAGATTGATCTTTCTTGCCATGGGAGAAGTGCTTAGATTTGAGTTCAACCTTGCGGTGTCCTTACCCAGTGACAGAAAGGGTTGCAAGGCACGTATTGTATTGTTGACATCGAGGATAAAAAGATGGGGTTTATATCATATTGCATGAGTTTATCGCTCTACATCATGTCATCTTGCTTAAGGTGTTACTCTGTTCTTATGAACTTAATACTCTAGATGTAGGCAGGAGTCGGTCGATGTGTGGAGTAATAGTAGTAGATGCAGGTAGGAGTCGGTCTACTTGTTGCGGACATGATGCCTATATACATGATCATGCTTAGATAATCTCATAATTATTTGCTTTTCTATCAATTGCTCGACAGTAATTTGTTCACCCACCGTAATACTTATGCTATCTTGAGAGAAGCCTCTAGTGAAACCTATGGCCCTCGGGTCTATCTTTTATCATATAAGTTTCCAATCTACTTTTATTTGCATCTTTACTTTTTGCATCTATATTATAAAATACCAAAAATATATTTATCGTATCATACTATCTCTATTAAATCTCACTTCTGCAAGTGGCCGTGAAGGGATTGACAACCCATTTATTGCGTTGGTTGCGAGTTCTTTGTTTGTTTGTGTAGGTGCGTGGGACTTTTGAGGAGCCTCCTACTGGATTGATACCTTGGTTCTCAAAAACTAAGGGAAATACTTACGCTACTATTGCTGCATCACCCTTTCCTCTTCAAGGAAAACCAACGCAAGCTCAAGACATAGCACATCCCGAAGCTTAGACGCTTGACTCTCCTTGAATATTTACTTGGGGTTCCTTGTGCATCCCCAAGCTTGAGCTCTTACCTCTCTTCCTTCTTCTCACATCGAAACCTCCTCGATCCTCGAACACGTCATCCACACAAAACTTCAACAGAAAACTCGGTAAGATCCGTTAGTATAATAAAGCAAACCACTACTCCAAGTACTATTGCAAACCAATTCATGTTTTGTTTTTGCATTGTAGCTACTGTAATATAACTTTTCCATGGCTTAATACACTGATATAAATTGGTAGTTTCATCAAAACAAGCAAACTCTGCATCAAAAACAGAATCTGTCTAAAACAGAACAGTCTGTAATAATCTGAACATTCACCATACCTCTGGTACTTCAAAAATTCTACCAAAACTAGGAAAATAAACAATTTTTATAGAAAGAAAGTGCAAAAAGTTTCAAAACCATTTGACGTTCCAGTAAAAATGTAAAATCGCGTAGTACAACCAAAGTTTCTGTCCTGCACCGCACAAACCAACAAGCATTGTAAACATCCTAAAGGCAAACTTTGGCACATTATTTTTATAATACAATGGAATTGTACAAGGGGATAATTATTTTTGTTGAAAAGTTTCTATAATTAAGATTCACAAAGTTTCCATGGGCATGAACAAAGTTCAAGGACACCCCCCACTTTCACAATGCTAGTCTATCTCACTTTCACTTTTCTTTTTGAAAAGTTTTGGGTTCCCTTCTTTATTTTTTTGTTTTTAAACTATATAAAAGCACACAACAGAAATAAATGACTCTCTAGAACTTTCGGGTTGTCTCCCTGGCAGCGCTTTCTTTAAAGCCATTAAGCTAGGCATATAGTGCTCAAGTAATGGATCCACCCGGATCCCAAGGTATATCAAAGCCAATTTTAATTAACAATGATTTTGTAATTTAGTAGTGAGAAAAAAGTAACATATATCATGCAACAACGAAGTCTAACTCTCTTCCTATGCATCGGCATGTCATAAAAGAACAATTCATGCACACAAAGTAAAGGCCAATGCACAGTATAAACAAATTCTTGCAATTTTTTCGTGTTGAAAACATAGAGAGGTCGAGATGTAGTTCCCCTCTGATAATAATTGCAAGTAGGAGCAGCAAGCACATGCATATTATATTCATCAAAATCATCATGGGCAACGGTAAAAGGCAACCCATCAATATAATCCTTAATAAGGGCAACTTCTCCGATATAGTATAATCGAGAGAATTCAAAAAGATAATAGGACTATCATGCGTGGGTGCAATAGCAACAATTTCATGTTTAACATAAGGAACTATTGTAAGTTCATCTCCATAAGCATAATTCATATTGGCATCTTGGCCACAAGCATAGCAAGCATCATCAAAAAGGGATATTTCAAGAGAATCAACGGGATCATAACAATCATCATAGCAATCATCCTTCGGTAAGCATGAATGTAAATTAAACAATGTATGAGTTAAAGAGTTACTCTCATTAGAAGGTGGACAGGGGTGATCAATCCACTCTTCCTCCTTTTGTTCTTCGCTCTCCTCCTCATCTTTTTCATCCAATGAGCTCACAATGTCATTAATTTCTTCTTCCGTAGATTCCTGCAAAATATTAGTATCTTCTTGGACAGCGGAGACTCTCTCAATAAAATCATCAATTGTCGGTGTACAAAAGTAGGGGTTCTCCTTTTGACCCCTTTACTTGTGCACGGGCAGTCAGAGCCGCGCGCCACGGACGCACATAGCAGGGCAAAGGAAGGGAGCTGGAGAGAAGCCGACGACACGAGGCAAACAAGGCGACGTCAAGGACCAAGGCCACAGAGAGCAGATGGGCGGAGCAGGTTCCCCCGGCAAGACCCTTGCCGGAGGCAACCTCAGCAGCCCCGGCAAGCCCCTTGTCGGGGCAGCTCGCCCACACCGGCGAAGCGAGCCACCCTCGAGCCCGCGGACTCCAACACCATCAACCACATTGGGCCAGGGCTCGGGAGGCACCTCCATGGTGGCATGCAGATCTTTGTGAAGATAAAGAATATTCAAGATTAGACAAGGATTGGAGCACTACAAAAAAAGACACATCCGTGACTTTTTGGGCCAAACGAAAAAAATTCTGTCATACATATGACACTTCTATGATGATAATTGTGACAAAACACGGTATCATCATAGATGTGGTGGGCTCCTACTTCTATGACAAAAAATCATGACAAAAATGGGCTTTTCGTCCTGGGCGGGCCGGAGACGCAGCTGCATGACATTCTTTGAGCCGTCCATGACGAAAAAAACCATGGTAGAAGCAAGGGGAGGAAAAATTCGGGGAGTTCCCGGTTACGGTTGAAGGTCGGGGGCCGAGCGATGCGCGTTTCTCTCGTACACGTATTGGCTCTAATTGAACCCGAGCGAGGCGTTGGGCTCTAACTGAACCTGAGCGATTGCAATGCAGGCTACGCATTACTGAACCCGAGCGATCGATCGATGGCTATTAATTGAACCCGATCGTGTGATTCCTTCGCTACTGCTTCTAACTGAAGCCGATCGATTGGATGAACAGTGAGCATTGCGGGGCGGGGGGTGGGGGGTTGCATGAACAGTGAGCGGTGGTGTTGCCTCTGGATGAACAGGAGCCCGTGGTGTGGTGGAGGGCTGGATGAACAGTAGACGGTGGAGGGGTGCCCGTGGAGGGGTGGTTGAACCGGACCCCATGGTGTGGAGGGCTAGATCAACAGTGGACGGTGGAGGGGTCCCGTGGAGGGGTGGTTGAACAATAGCCGGTGGAGTAGAGCGCAGTGGAGGCTGGATGAACAGGAGCCCGTGGAGGCTGGAGGAGGTCGACGGTAGCCCGTGGAGGCTGGAGGAGGTCGACGGTGGAGATGAACAGTATCCTGTGGAGTCCCGTTTTGTGGTAAGCCACACCCCTCCCGATGAATAGGACCCTCGTTTCGACCATACCGCTCCAACACAAGTCCGTTTCGTCCGTTTTGCGGTACGCCACACCCCTCCCGCTCAACAGGACCCCCGTTTCAACCGTAGGATGTCCGTTTCCTCCGTTTTGCGGTACGCCACACCCCTCCCGATCAACAGGACCCTCGTTTCGACCGTAGGAGGTCCATTTCCTCCATTTTGCGGTACGCCACACCCCTCCCGATCAACAGGACCCCGTTCCGAACGTAGGAGGTCCGTTTCCTTTGTTGTGCGGTACGCCAGGCCTTGTTTCCATCGCCTGTTCTGTCCAAGCCCTCCTGATCACTACAAAAAAAAGACACATCCGTGACATTTTGGGCCGAATGAATTTTTTTTCTGTCATACGTATGACACCTCTATGACGATAATTGTGACAGAACCCGGTATCATCATAGATGTGGTGGGCTCCTACTTCTATGACAAAAAATCATGACAGAAAATGGGCTTTTCGTCCTGGGCGGGCCGGAGACGCAGCTGCATGACATTCTTTTGGCCGTCCATAACAGAAAAAACTGTGGTAGAAGTCAGGGGTAGGAAAATTTTGGGGAGTTTCCGGTTACGGTGGGAGGTCGGGGGCCGAGCGATGCGCGTTTCTCTCATACACGTGCGAATCATTGGCTCTAACTGAACCCGAGCAAGGCGTTGGGCTCTAACTGAACCCGAGCGATTGCACTGCAGGCTACGCGTTACTGAACCCGAGCGATCGATCGATGGCTGTTAACTGAACCTGATGGAGCGATTCCTTCGCTACTCCTACTAACTGAAGCCGATCGATTGGATGAACAGTGAGCGTTGCGGGGGGGGGGGGGGGGGGGGTTGTATGAACAGTGAGCGGTGGCGTTGCCTCTGGATGAACAGGACCCCGTGGTGTGGAGGGCTGGATGAATAGTAGACGATGGAGGGGTGCCCGTGGAGGGGTGGTTGAACAGGACCCCGTGGTGTGGAGGGCTGGATGAACAGTAGACGGTGGAGGGGTGCCCGTGGAGGGGTGGTTGAACAGGACCCCGTGGTGTGGAGGGCTGGATGAACAGTAGACGGTGGAGGGGTGCACATGGAGGGGTGGTTGGACAATAGCCGGTGGAGTAGCACACGGTGGAGGCTGGATGAACAGGAGCCCGTGGAGGCTGGAGGAGGTCGACGGTAGCCCGTGGAGGCTGGAGGAGGTCGACGGTGGAGATGAACAGTATCCTGTGGAGTCCCGTTTTGTGGTACGCCACACCCCTCCCCCCCCCCCCGTTTCGATCGTAGCGCTCTAACACAACTCCGTTTCGTCCGTTTTACGGTACACCACACCCCTCCCGATCAACAGGACCCCCGTTACGACCGTAGGAGGTCCGTTTCCTCCGTTTTGCGGTACACCACACCCCTCCCGATCAACAGGACCCCGTTCCAAACGTGGCCGGTCGAACACAAGGCCATTTCCTCCGTTCTGCGGTATGCCAGGCCTCGTTTCCATCGCCTGTTCCGTCCAAGCCAGTTGGCTCCCACGTGTTCCATTGCCTCCTGATGAACACGATGCATTCTGTTACCTCCCCATGAACACGACGCATTCCGTTGCCTCCCCATGAACACGACGCATTCCGTTTCCTCCCCATGAGCATGAGCCCTCGCCGTACGTATGCGCGACTAGGCGTTCAAGACCCCGCCCGTATGTACACATATGTGGCCATATTTTCTTTCTTGCACCCTGGCCGCTGTACGTACGTGTACATGCTACGTGCGCGCCTCTACTACGACACGTGCACGCCTCTACATCGACCAGTATGTACGTACATGTTCACGACCAGGATGACAACGCTACATACGCTTTGACGAGGTGGGTCCTGACTATCAGGCACTACCTTGCCTGCGAAGATGTAGCTCGTGGGTCCCAGCAGTCAGGGGGCCAATCATTTTGGTTTTATTTTTGCCCGGACGCACTTCCTTGCGTGCGAAGGTGTAGCTGCTGGGTCCTAGCAGTCAGGGGGGCAAATCGTTTTTTTTATGCACTTCCTTGCATGCGAAGGTGTAGCTGCTGGGTCCCAGCAGTCAGGGGGGCGAATTGTTTTTTTGCCCGGACGGACATCCTTGCATGCGAAGGTGTAGCTGGTGGGTCCCAGCAGTCGGGGGGTGAATCGTTTTTCTTTCGGACGCACTTCCTTGCATGCGAAGATGTAGCTGGTGGGTCCTAGCAGTCAGGGGGCAAATCTTTTTTTTTCGGACGCACTTCCTTGCGTGCGAAGATGTAGCTCGTGGGTCTCAGTAGTCAGGAGGCGAATCATTTTTTTCGTGAAATACGGTGGCCCGTCCGGTGGGTCCCCGCTGTCAGGTGGAGGAATAATTATTTTGCGCGTAATAAGGAGGCACTTCCTTGCGGCTACCGTGGACCCAACTGTCATCCTCTCCATGTACAGTCCACGTCCGATGGAAGTCGTTCCTTGACCACGTTGACCACGCCGCGCCGAGAGCACCACAGCGGTGGACGACATGGAGCAGGGGAAGACACGGCATTGGATGCACACGCGGAGAGGAGTACGAGGGTTCACTGGTTCGGCTGCGCTGCCGTCGCCGCAGAATAACAGGGGGTGTGGGTGAGTGGAGGGTTGGTCTGGCCAGCGGTGGGAGTAGTAGGGGGTGACGCCTCCGCGACAGCATAACCGGTCATGGGAGGCAGGAGCAGGCGGCACGACCGGTGCTGCTTTGGGCGGCTGGAGCAACAGACCAGAGGTTGAAGAAGCACGGCGGCCGTTGGATGGACATCGTACGGTCACTGCAGCTAGAATCGTTTATATTGACTAAGTTGACAAAGCCCTTGGTACGTCAACTTAGTAGGCCCACAGGTCAGCTTCCGAAACGGTGCGGCCCAGATGTCAGGGGGAGGAATCATTTTTTGGGCGGGTGAAGCTAGAATATCCGAGATTGAAGAAGAAGCACGGCATCCGTTGGATGGACATCCAACGGCCACTGCTGCTAGAATCGTGTGTTGACTATAAGTTGACAAAGCCTTGAATACTCGTCAACTCTGTTTTTTTAGGGGACGCGTCAACTTAGTAAGGCCAGAAGTGTGTGGCAGAGAACTTATCGCCCATTTGAGATTTGTAAGAATGTGTAGCCCATTTTTGAATTCTAATGGAATTTACTACAGCCCATTAACAGTTTGTTAAAAGTACAGCCCATTTCAACCAACCGTTCAAAACAGAATTCAATAAAATTTCCCACATTTTGATGGGATCCGGATATTTTTATCCCGAAATTTCTAGTGAGATTAAATACAATTTCAATATAAATTTATATTACGTAAAAATCCAACGAAACATTGTGCTTGCAACAATTAATGAAACTAAAATTTTCAATATTCCAAAAATAATATTTTATAAAGTAATCACTGTTTGGTGCATTTTTTATAGTTACTACCCAGTTTTTATAATTACATCCAATTTATTATTTCTTAAAGCCCATTTTCTTGTTAAGCCTAATGCATCCCTCCTAGGAAAGATTTGCAGCCCAGTGTGGCGGAGAATAACAACTTGACCTTGCTGGGTATTCCTAAAAAAAGTATAGCTGGGCTAGCCATTTTCAGCTTGAAAAAAATTAATATCTGGGCTGGATATCTGGCCTGGGCTAGACGGGCCATAGCCCGCCCAGTTAATACCTGCAGCGATGTTTTCGTTGTTGTTCAGAGGAGAAAAATTAATATCTAGGGTAAACATCGAAAAACTCTGCAGTGCTCACACCTCAAAAACACAAATACCGCTCGAGCTGCTTAGTCCCAGCTGTCGGCCACTTCTTGTGCAATTCTCTTGTTTATTGACTACTCCCTCCTTTCCGGTTTATAATGCTCAATTCAAAAATCTCACCAATCAAGGTAGATGGCGAGTGGTGGAATACTTTTTGTAGTTTTCAAAAGCACCTAATTAATGCTCTTGTTATCCTCAAAAAATTATGTTTATCAATGCATTAATTGCAATGCATGCATGCATAAAGTACATGCATTGGTCAGTTTTCTCTTAATACTTGCATGCGATGATTTAATGCACCTTGGAATCTGAACATGTGATGGAAAACAACCAAATTGAGCCATATAAAATGGAAAAACTAAAATTTTGAGATAAGCCCTATAAACCGGAAAGGAAGGAGTACATAGGTTGACAATGGTGTGGGACCGTGATGTCAGGGAACCAGGAGGAAGCAAATAAATTATATATATATATATATATATATATATATAATAAGGAGGCACTTGCGTACGTGAGGCTATGGACCTGGTGGGTCCCCATTGTCATCCTATCCAAGTAAAGTCATCTCCTCGCCCGCGCGCGCTTTCCACCCGAAACAGTCAGCGCCGGCCACCCCGCTTCCCGGTGCAGGCGATGCTCCGCCTTCAAATGACACAAGTGCCGTCCGTCCGTCCATTTGCCGCACACATTAATGATACACGGTTGCCGAGGCGGCTACTCCGGCGCCACACGTCCGTCTCTCCACCCGCCCACCATTGCTATATAAACTGCTGCGCCGGCCATAGCCGTAGTCATCCACATTCGTTCCCTTTCTCCTGTCCACACCACTACTTCCCACCATGGCTTCCTCGCGCTCCAGCGCTCTTCGGGACGGGCGGACGACGGACCACAAGGAGATGGCAGCCATTGCTGCAGACCAGCTGGCCAGCAGGCAAACAGAGGATGACGACGTCCCAATGGAGAACATGGTAGTCGACGATCCGGCGCCAACCCCCTCCTCCGCGCCATCCTTGCCGGTGCATTGCACCATGACCATCGGCGAGGCCCATGCCCAATATATGGACAGGGTGAGGCAGATGCGTGAGGAGCAGTTCTGGGAGGCGCAGGCCGACGCCGCCTACAACCACCATCTCCTCCAGGAGCACCTGCAGGTGGAGGAGCAGATCGCTGCGGAGCAAGCGGAGCAGGAGGCGCTACTCGACTAGTACCTCTCTGCCTGCAAGGGCCGCCTCGAGCGCTAGTGGTACCACATGCGGGTGGTGGCGGCTGCAGTCGCCTACAAAGAGGCTAGCAAAGAGGGCGATGAAGCGGGCGAGGCGCTGTTTGGCGAGACCGAGGACGAGGCAGAGGACAATGCCGGCTCCGACGAGTCCCCGCTCTACTAGAGTCGACGACGGCTTGCTCCGCCGAGGCCCCGCGGCGCCAACAACGAGGCAGAGGACACCGCCGGCTCCGCTGAGGCCCCGCCCCGCCAACAACGAGGCAGAGGACATCACCGGCTCAGCCGAGGCCCCACCCTGCCGGCAACGTGGGGGAGGATTTCCACCGCTCCGCTGAGGCGCCGCCCACCGGCAACGAGACAGAGGACATCGCCGGCTCCGCTGAGGCCCCGCCCCGCTGCCAACGAGGCCACGCCACACAGTAAACAAGGAAGATTAGAACATGGTAGGTCGCCGCCGCTCAGGTCCAAGTAAGGCCACCGCTGCTACCCTCCGGTTGAAGCCAAGCTAGGCGGGTTGACCATTGACGGCCGGTTAGCTTCTTGGCAGCGACATGGAGTCGAAGAGCTGCGCTGGAGAAGAACGCCGCTTCTACTTAACTGCTGGTGCACCTATCAGTTATGCAACTGCACCTGCAGTTAAGTCACTGAAGCTTCTGTTCGGCTCAGCAGGACACAGGTGGGTAGCTTTGGTTAATTAATTATACCTCCAGCGCACCCCTTTTTAGTTTTTTTTAGAAAAGGAGGATGACTCCCGGCCTCTACACCTAGGAGATGCATGCGGCCACAAACACCCCTTTTTAGTTGAAGAATGTATGAAATGTAATGAAATCTGGCATGTTTATATGAAGTCGGACCATGTATGAATGAATTTATTTTGATTATTTCGAATTCCTGTATCACTGGCATTGGATGAACATGCAAAACAATACGTACTAGCATTATTCCCAGGGTGATCACCACGTTTGCAGCAGTTTCACATGTACTCCCTCCGGTCCTTTCTAGTCTGCATATAAGTTTTGTCTGCAGTCAAAGTATCTCTACTTTGACCAATCTTATACAAAAATGTATGCACTTTCACAATGTGCGAAGTAAAAAGGAACAGAAGGAGTACAAAGAGTTTGAGCAGCTTTTTAGCGTTTCTGTACATTGCAATCAAACACACAGGCCAGGCAATTCATAGAGAACATTCAAAACAATCGATGATTATGCATCTCAGCGACTCACATGTCAGAGGCAATATTTACTTCACAACTAAAGAATAAAGAAAAAATTGATCGACGCTGCTGACAGCAAAGGGCGTCCCATTCGAAAATATCAAACGCATATCTTGCTAAAATCAATGAGCAAAATTTGACAAGGTTGTCCCATTCCAAAATATCAAATGCCTACGATTGTGGAATGGGCAAGGTTTGCCATCAGTTCGGACATTGACATGGTACCTCGTGCTAAATAAACCAGCTGTTCTTTTTGTGCAGTTCCACCAAAATCAACCAAATTCGCGCGTAGTTTGTATGATTTCGCCCTTATATGTTGCAACACCTTGAACTTATGGGCACCTCCTTTCTTGTGGTGGAAATGAATGATTCGATGTATTCATGAACATTTTGTGCAGTTCCCGTTGAAATCAAGCTGAGCACCCCTGTTTGCACAAATACCAAAAAGTGATTAGTATAAAGCAAACTGTACTATGAATTGACAGTTTCAACAGGCACATACATGGTCCATGTAGAGCACACTTTTAGAAAAATGGAACTCACCAGAAAGAATCCTAGAACAACATTGTACTCGCGCATCACAGCAGAAAATGGAGATTTGTCAGTCCTTCTGAGCTGAAGTTAGTTTGGTCTTGTGGGGAGTAATGTAACCATCCTTCAACTGCTCCTTCTGATGAGAAGATAGACAGTGTTTCTTCATCCTGGCATAATCGGAACTAGTCACTCCACGTACTCCATATTCTTCTTCACAGGAAGATGATCCCTGTTTGCTCAAAAAAAGGGAAGGAAATATTTAAAACAGCACAGATGAAGCACTTCTCAAGGACAATGCCACTTTTTCATGACAGTATCTAAACAGTAGCACAACACCAATAGAGATGACAAAGCTCAATCATATGGATGAAATCAGTGGGTGAGTACCAACATTTGTCAGGAGACTGATTGTGTAGAGCATACAGATGCAGCACTTCTCCGGAACCATCTGTTGCTATCTACGGGGGTGGCCATGCTTACTATATACTCCTCGATTAGTTTAATGTTTCCAACATCTTCTTGTGCAGTTCCACTAAAATATATGGTATCTTCAAAGAAGATCCCTGTTTGCATAAGTAGAGATAATTACGTGTGGCATCAAATCAGTGGCAAAACAATTGCTCGTTCCAGCCATAGCAATAAATTAAGATGCAAAACTATATCATTACTTGTGTCATCACAATTCCAGTGCTTCATTACAGCACCGGGAGTTGATTTTTGTTTTTCTTCCGCTTGTTCTTCCCCTTCATCACTTGGTTCAATAACATACAAGCTTCGCCTTCAATGTAAGATTTGGCATGTCAATTAGGGAGCACAAGTATAGTACTAAACTTAATTTTCTGATGAAAGTGGCAAAATACAGGCCAGCAGTTGTGAAATATCCTTATCTTACCTCAGTGGGATATTACGGTGCACATACAGATTGGAAGTCTTGTCTCCATTTGTGCAGTTCACTAAAATCAAGCAACATTATCGTACAAGTAGCACAACATATGAAAGCACACTGCAGAATCATGTGAAAGAAGGCTAGTACTGACCTCTCATGATGCGGAATTCAAACAACTCACAAGAAGAAGATCTGAACCAAATTCGCCTTAACGGATAGGAAGTAAGATCTCCTCTTGTGCAGTTCCACTAAGATCAAGCAATCAAGCAACGTTGTCGGTGTGACATTTTGGTTGAACTACACAAAACACTCTTAAAACAAAAGTGTTTTGTGCAGTGCAACAAAAGGTCACAATGGCAACAAGGTGAAGTAGATAACCCTATTTACACAGAGGTGCAAAGGAAACAATTAGTGGTCAATAACGGTGGATGACACAGAAGCCAACAAAAAGAAGCATCTACCTTATCTAAATGGGAAAGAAAGCAAGACAATAGCATTTCTCAGACGGTGGCATTGATTAATATTAACATAGAGATTATACTAACAATAAAATTCGTTCAACATGTAATTTGCTTTTAATTGTGGCATTGCATCAATTTTCCAGCGGCATTATTAGAGGGTGTTTGTTTACAGGGACATTTTGGTGTAGGGACTAAAAAAACTCCGTGTCAGTCACATCTAAACCAAACAGGAGGGACTTTTAGGGACTAATAGTGGGCATTTGGGACTAAAGAAAGAAGACCCCGAGGGAGTCTTTTTGGGACTTTTTCCAACAGTTGCCCCTGCCACGCATCGCACCTTGTTTCTATTAGTTCATTACTAGGGGTAACATGGTCTTTTATCATGTCATTTAATAACCTCTAGTCCATGTTTAGTCCCTGGAACCAAGCAGGTAGGGACTAGGGAGTTTTTAACCAAACAGGGCCTTAGATTAACAACAGCTAATGAGTTGCACGGGACAGTGGACGCACCAGCACCATGTGCATCTACCGATGTACTGTGGTCATGCACAGTCTGTTGCAACAAAGAACAAACAACCAAGGAGCATATTTGTGTTGGTCCCAGTTTTGTTATCTTTAGACACCTTTCCCTATGTGAGCGCAACAAATCTAGTCCTGCTCAAACTCTACAGCCTGTCCCTTCCTTTCCTTTTTGAACTAGTACTTTCGCCCCTTCCTTTCCTCTTTGAACCATGTCCTAGATTTATGCGATACAACTTTCCCTACTACTTTCCCCCATTCCTTTCCTCTTTGAACCGCGTCCTATATTCATGCTATACAACTTTCCCCCTTCATTTCCTCTTTGAACCACGTCCTAGATTCATGTTATATACAACTTTTCCCACTACTTTCCCCCACTCCTTTCATCTTTGAACCATGTCCTAGATTCATGGTATACATGCAGCTAGAGCAATTCATGTGGAGTAAGTAAAATCTACCTTAAGGTTCTTGGGGCGTGGTTCGGTGGGCGACGCGACGACGGCAAAGAAGAAGGGGTCGGAGGCCCTCCCGCGCCACCGCTGGGTGGAAAGTGAATAGCTGCGCCGGTAGTGGATTCCCTCCCTCGCCGATGGCGACAGTGTTAAGCCTCCTTCCCTTCCCGGCGGATGGATCCTGCCGGCTCTTTGAGCAGCAGTGAGGGGAGAGAGAGAGGCCAACGAAGTCTTGTTTAGATCTGGAGAGGGCGAGAGAGTGTGAAGAGAGCAACTACAAGCGCTGAGGCTCCAGCGAGAGAGGGCGAGAGAGTGTGAAGAGAGCAACTACAAGAGCTGAGGCTCCAGCGTGTATATATATACTGGGGGGAGAATGTGAAGCGTGCAGACACTAGAAAACATTTTGACCAGTCAAAGAATCCTCCTGGCAAAAATTATGCTCAAGTGTAGTTATCGAACCCGAGACCTCAAGTTTGATGAGCGAACAGGCTAACTAGCTACACAACCCTCCCGTTATGTTCAACGAGAGGAGAATAACCTTTTATACATTCCTGCATTCGTGTGATAGGCATGCCTTGTTTTTTTGTGTGTGGGAGTCATTAGGATTTCAATCATAATCGTGTCATGTGGCTTTGGTGGTAAGACTATCCACAGTGGTGCAGAAATAATGCAGCCTTAGTCACCTTACCTCTCTCCACGTAGTACGTTGGGTCCCACCAGTCAGAGGGTGAAACAAACAAATTAATAAGAAAAATTAAAAGCGCCAGCGGTGTATCTTACTACCTCACACATCTCGCTACTGCTCGGGAACACTGTCCAATTGATCCCTCTGTTCGCTCACGTACTATTTTAAGTGAATCCTTATTATAACATGCACACAAATTATGGGCACTTGTATTCGATTTAAGTCAGTGTGTCACCGTATCTCGTATACTTACTACTCCCTCTGTCTAGGTGTAATAAGTCACATTAGAAGGTGCAACGGGACCAAGGTGCGTGCGTGTGCGTGTGTGTGTTTAACAGCATGTGTGTGTTAGAGAGTGCGACAGATCGACCTACTCCTACAGAGAGATGATGTGTAGTGTACAATTTTAGCTGCGAGAGTCTGTGCATCCTCTCGTTTCCGGGTGTGTCCGGTAGGGACATGCGGACAGCTGCCACACCCGCTCCTGACCAGCCTGGCCCACCCAAAGCCCCTCCATCGCCCGCGCGCGCTTCCCGCCCGAAACGGTCAGCGCCGCTCCAAAGAATCGGTGCCGCATTCATGCCCGGGCAGAGCGGACGTGACCTCTCACTGGCACAAGAGTGATGGTTGCTTCGTCCGTCCAACTTACTGTTGGGTCTATGTGATTTGACAGCTCATTGGTCTTTATTACTGAGGTGGTAGGACTGCTGGATGTCCCACGCTTTCGGCGAAAGGAGGTAGTAGATTACAATTTTCTCCATTCTTACAGCGGAGGAGTGCAAGAGCAGTGAAAACACGCAGGCTCGATGATTACATAGCCCACCTCACACTATCACCATGCAACACCTAACTCTTTACATAGTACTCCCTCCGTTCCTAAATATTACTAGATGAGTCCCCGCGCGTTGGCGCGGAACAGCGGTATATCTCTCTGCGCAAAATTATCAATTTCATAGAACTAAAAAAAATCTATAACCGCATGACAAATGTGGTAGCCAAACTAAATAAACTCCCATCATCATTTAGATCATCCCATGTAAGGAAAAAAGATCAACCGACTCCTACTGCATAAGGCTGGTCATAGTGGGAGAAACTTAGCAAGTAACATAGCGCATTTCAAGATAGGTTTGCTTATGTGGCATAGAGTTAATGAGTAAAGAGGTGTTTGGAGTAACATAATATGTTACTGTAACATAACGCAACCCAAAGCAAATGAGTCTATAATGTAATAAATGTTATCATCTATGATATTGCACTATGAAGGTAGTAACAAAGACTAGTGTCATATGCATGACACTAGTCTAAGTTACTCCCCACTATGACTAGCCTAATGGGATTATATTTTTCTTTTTGACATATTAATGGGACTTAAAAGCTCACTTACATGCATGCTACCGGTGCATGCTTGCATGCAGACATGTTGATGTGATTTAAAACCCACTCACATGCATGTGCCATGGTATTTCTGCATGCTTGCATGTGGCTTAGTGCGGAGCCTCTCAACGTCTAGATCAGACGGCTATTATGACTGATTTACTTCATCTAATGGCTACGTCAATTTTGATGATGTGGCTCAAGGAGAGGATAGAGAATTCCTAGTAGTGGGGGCTAGCTATTACTAGTAGAGAAGTCTTTGTAGAGATTCCACTAGGTGAACTACATACGGAACAAAATGAATGAGTCTACACTTAAAATGCATCTATATACATCCGCATGTGGTTCATGGTGAAATCTCTACAAAGACTTATATTTAGGAACGAATGAAGTACTAGTATAGTACTAGTACGTACTGTAATTTATCAGCGAGAGAAATTTGTACAATGCTATGAAGCTTCCAGCTCCTGTTACATGTATCTTGCGTCCAAGGTTGCCCGTTGCAACATTTCATCAAATACAAAGGAGACTAACATGCATGCTATTGCATCTCAATGATTGGCAGATCATAGAAAATATGTACTCCCTCCATTCCAAAATAAGTGTCTCAACTTTGTGCAAACTTTAGTACAAAGTTGTACTACTACTAAAGTTGACACTTATTTTGGAACGGAGGCAGCTAAAGGAAAAAATGATCCATGCAGTCCCTAGCCCTTGTACCGTGAACCCTGAACAAACTTCAATTTGCTAGCAACGTTCGAGCTTCCTAATAAATGAAGTTTGCAACCTTTTGACCATCGGATCATTTTGTGCAGTTTCACCAAAATCGAGATGAGCATCCCTGTGGCAAAGAAATTGAAGAAGCGTGATTAGAATAAGATTGCTGGGACTAGTTGATGAGACATAAACTCATAACAAATACAGTACGTAGAAGCCAGTAGAGGTATCAGGTATGTGCGGGGCAAAGAAGTAGAGAAATATCCACAGGGAGTGATGTGGGCAGCTGGAACAATGGTGCAAGCCGGCTGTAAAGGGAGTTGTACCTGAGGGACGTAGCTCAACCTTGAGGAGAGCAGCGGGAGGCGGCAACTGCCCACTTCGCGGCAGTGAGCAAGGGATGAAGGCAACCTCACTGGCTTTGTGAGAGAGAACGGCGGGGACCCCTGATCGGGACGTGCCGACAGTGGGTTTTCGCCGTCGGCGACGGCCACCGCATCTACACTAAGCATACACCCCTTCCCCCAGCGGACGTGATCCACCGGGATGTTAGAGATGTGGCCACAGTCGTTTTGTGCAAGAGAGTGTGAAGAGAGCAACACCAGCAAGCAACCATGTAGGCTGGCCCGTCCTGACTATGTATATAGTGGAGCGGTTTCCTTTTCTCTCCATATGAACCTATCATATTGCGTACGTGCCACTGAAGAAAAAAAATTATTTATAAATGACGCGGCACCTACTACTCGTTCTCCTATAACCTTGCGCTTGGCATCTCCAAAATATTAACCTTGCGATTGGCTCTTCACCTCTTCGGGAAGTCGAGCAATAATGGTAGTGCAGTATATATCATTCTGGCTATATGAGACCGAATGAATTGCTGCATGTCCACCACGTGGGCGAGGGTCAAGGGGCGAGGGAGAGTGCTACTCCCTCCGTCTAGGTGAGTAAGTCATCTTAGGCTATGCACCATGACCAAGGAGGAGAGAAAAACGAGAGACATTAATGCCTATTTGCTAATTAATAGTATTGCATGCAATGTACTAACCACTGCATGTCGTGTTTGATAGTCTCAAGTCATTAAAAGCATGCACACCCTCATCTCTTATTGGTTGATATGTCAAGAAACAAGAAACAAGGTTGAAGTTAATGCACCGCGCCTAAGTGTTTTGGGATTATTTGATTTTCGTAAGATGACTTACACACCTAGACGGAGGGAGTACTACATACAGAGCAAAATGAGTGAATGTACACTCTAAAATACGTCTATATACATCAGTGTTTGGAGTATGTACTAGTAGTTTATATTGAAATCTACTAAAGGACATATATACTCCAAACAATATGATATAATCTCTATAACCAAGGTAGTAGGGACGAGGAGTAAATGGAGGGAGTAGTAAATTTTTCTCCTCGTCCTGCGAGCCACCGCGCGCATGGGCGAGGGAGCGGGCGTAAGGCGGAGCAAGCTTCACCTCATCTTGCGAGCCACCGCGCCCGTGGGCGGGGGATACGGCGTACTAAGCAAGCTTCTCCTCGTTCTGCGAGTTGACGGGACACATCAGAAGTACTCCAGTGTATAGAGCCTTGCCTCTAAGGTAGGCCCCACATGGTTTTCCTCTTTTTTTAATTTAACATAACGCGTCAAGTCGCAATTTGTTTGTTCACCCGTGGTGGACGATCCCCCCTCCACCAAGTGGACAACCAATACACGTGCCAAATTACCACTTGGGATGCCTTTTTCGTACAGAAATGAGCTCCACCGTGTACCCGTGCGGGTGTGGTTGGGAAAGAGACGGGAGTACGTGCACCGTGCATGCATCTCTTCTCTTTGTGCACGTCCCCCACCTACGTGGGTGTGTGAGAGAGATACAAACCGCATCCGTAAGTGTTTTTTGTTTTGTGGTGGGGGGTGGGGGTGGGGTGGGGGTTGATTTCATGAATTATTTGTGGGAATATGTGTCGATGACATCTCAAACAAATTTTTGCATGCAATGTGTGTGATGGAGGCCTATCCATATCATACATAGAGGGTCGAGCAATCCACGAGAAGAGAGGGAGGGGTCATAGCTATCGATAGAGTCGAAGAGAGGATCAAGTGGGTGGGTGCAAGATTGATGAAGAGAGCCATCGAAATTGTGTGTGTGTGCAAGTCAAAGATATAGGGCGACTGGCCTACCGGAACGTTAGAGGGCACATGTCAAGTTTGTGT